>NW_027362768.1:377154478-377364895 GCF_046119375.1 Phyllobates terribilis | reverse complement strand
GTAGACATGACTGGTTCTGTGTGCTGCTCTGTGTGTTCTCTCCATTGTAGACATGACTGGTTCTGTGTGCTGCTCTGTGTGTTCTCCCATTGTAGACATGACTGGCTCTGTGTGCAGCTCTGTGTGTTCTCTCCATTGTAGACATGACTGGCTCTGTGTGCTGCTCTGTGTGTTCTCACTGCTCTGTGTGCAGCTCTGGTGTGTTCTCTCCATTTGTAGACATGACTGGCTCTGTGTGCAGCTCTGTGTGTTCTCCCATTGTAGACATGACTGGTTCTGTGTGCTGCTCTGTGTGTTCTCTCCCATTGTAGACATGACTGGCTCTGTGTGCAGCTCTGTGTGTTCTCCCCATTGTAGACATGACTGGTTCTGTGTGCTGCTCTGTGTGTTCTCTCCATTGTAGACATGACTGGTTCTGTGTGCTGCTCTGTGTGTTCTCTCCATTGTAGACATGACTGGCTCTGTGTGCTGCTCTGTGTGTTCTCTCCATTGTAGACATGACTGGTTCTGTGTGCTGCTCTGTGTGTTCTCTCCATTGTAGACATGATTGTTCTGTGTGCTGCTCTGTGTGTTCTCTCCATTGTAGACATGACTGGCTCTGTGTGCTGCTCTGTGTGTTCTCTCCATTGTAGACATGACTGGCTCTGTGTGCTGCTCTGTGTGTTCTCTCCATTGTAGACATGACTGGTTCTGTGTGCTGCTCTGTGTGTTCTCTCCATTGTAGACATGACTGGCTCTGTGTGCTGCTCTGTGTGTTCTCTCCATTGTAGACATGACTGGCTCTGTGTGCAGCTCTGTGTGTTCTCTCCATTGTAGACATGACTGGCTCTGTGTGCAGCTCTGTGTGTTCTCTCCATTGTAGACATGATTGGTTCTGTGTGCTGCTCTGTGTGTTCTCTCCATTGTAGACATGACTGGCTCTGTGTGCTGCTCTGTGTGTTCTCCCCATTGTAGACATGACTGGCTCTGTGTGCAGCTCCTGTGTGTTCTCTCCATTGTAGACATGATTGGTTCTGTGTGCTGCTCTGTGTGTTCTCTCCATTGTAGACATGACTGGCTCTGTGTGCTGCTCTGTGTGTTCTCCCCATTGTAGACATGACTGGTTCTGTGTGCTGCTCTGTGTGTTCTCCCCATTGTAGACATGACTGGCTCTGTGTGCTGCTCTGTGTGTTCTCTCCATTGTAGACATGACTGGTTCTGTGTGCAGCTCTGTGTGTTCTCTCCATTGTAGACATGACTGGTTCTGTGTGCTGCTCTGTGTGTTCTCTCCATTGTAGACATGACTGGTTCTGTGTGCTGCTCTGTGTGTTCTCTCCATTGTAGACATGATTGGTTCTGTGTGCAGCTCTGTGTGTTCTCTCCATTGTAGACATGATTGGTTCTGTGTGCTGCTCTGTGTGTTCTCTCCATTGTAGACATGACTGGCTCTGTGTGCTGCTCTGTGTGTTCTCTCCATTGTAGACATGACTGGTTCTGTGTGCAGCTCTGTGTGTTCTCTCCATTGTAGACATGATTGGTTCTGTGTGCTGCTCTGTGTGTTCTCTCCATTGTAGACATGACTGGTTCTGTGTGCTGCTCTGTGTGTTCTCTCCATTGTAGACATGACTGGTTCTGTGTGCAGCTCTGTGTGTTCTCTCCATTGTAGACATGACTGGTTCTGTGTGCTGCTCTGTGTGTTCTCTCCATTGTAGACATGACTGGTTCTGTGTGCAGCTCTGTGTGTTCTCTCCATTGTAGACATGACTGGTTCTGTGTGCTGCTCTGTGTGTTCTCTCCATTGTAGACATGACTGGTTCTGTGTGCAGCTCTGTGTGTTCTCTCCATTGTAGACATGACTGGTTCTGTGTGCTGCTCTGTGTGTTCTCTCCATTGTAGACATGACTGGTTCTGTGTGCAGCTCTGTGTGTTCTCTCCATTGTAGACATGATTGGTTCTGTGTGCTGCTCTGTGTGTTCTCTCCATTGTAGACATGACTGGTTCTGTGTGCTGCTCTGTGTGTTCTCTCCATTGTAGACATGATTGGTTCTGTGTGCTGCTCTGTGTGTTCTCTCCATTGTAGACATGACTGGCTCTGTGTGCTGCTCTGTGTGTTCTCTCCATTGTAGACATGACTGGTTCTGTGTGCAGCTCTGTGTGTTCTCTCCATTGTAGACATGATTGGTTCTGTGTGCTGCTCTGTGTGTTCTCTCCATTGTAGACATGACTGGTTCTGTGTGCTGCTCTGTGTGTTCTCTCCATTGTAGACATGATTGGTTCTGTGTGCTGCTCTGTGTGTTCTCTCCATTGTAGACATGACTGGCTCTGTGTGCTGCTCTGTGTGTTCTCTCCATTGTAGACATGACTGGTTCTGTGTGCAGCTCTGTGTGTTCTCTCCATTGTAGACATGATTGGTTCTGTGTGCTGCTCTGTGTGTTCTCTCCATTGTAGACATGACTGGCTCTGTGTGCTGCTCTGTGTGTTCTCTCCATTGTAGACATGACTGGTTCTGTGTGCTGCTCTGTGTGTTCTCTCCATTGTAGACATGACTGGCTCTGTGTGCTGCTCTGTGTGTTCTCTCCATTGTAGACATGACTGGCTCTGTGTGCAGCTCTGTGTGTTCTCTCCATTGTAGACATGACTGGCTCTGTGTGCAGCTCTGTGTGTTCTCTCCATTGTAGACATGACTGGTTCTGTGTGCAGCTCTGTGTGATCTCTCCATTGTAGACATGACTGGCTCTGTGTGCAGCTCTGTGTGTTCTCTCCATTGTAGACATGACTGGCTCTGTGTGCAGCTCTGTGTGTTCTCTCCATTGTAGACATGACTGGCTCTGTGTGCAGCTCTGTGTGTTCTCTCCATTGTAGACATGACTGGCTCTGTGTGCAGCTCTGTGTGTTCTCTCCATTTGTAGACATGACTGGCTCTGTGTGCAGCTCTGTGTGTTCTCTCCATTGTAGACATGACTGGTTCTGTGTGCTGCTCTGTGTGTTCTCTCCATTGTAGACATGACTGGTTCTGTGTGCTGCTCTGTGTGTTCTCCCCATTGTAGACATGACTGGTTCTGTGTGCTGCTCTGTGTGTTCTCCCCATTGTAGACATGACTGGTTCTGTGTGCAGCTCTGTGTGTTCTCTCCATTGTAGACATGACTGGTTCTGTGTGCTGCTCTGTGTGTTCTCTCCATTGTAGACATGACTGGTTCTGTGTGCTGCTCTGTGTGTTCTCTCCATTGTAGACATGACTGGTTCTGTGTGCTGCTCTGTGTGTTCTCTCCATTGTAGACATGACTGGTTCTGTGTGCTGCTCTGTGTGTTCTCCCCATTGCTGGAGACCCTTCTATGTAAATGACACAAATGCTGATCACGTCTCTTCTGAAATACTCTGTGCTGCTTGGATCCCGGATAAGTCTATGTAATGCCTATCATACACATTAGATGGCTGATAGCCATCAGACATGTTTAATGGCAGTTTATCTCAGTGGGAAAACAAAAAGGATCATCCATCTGAGATTGAACATCTCGGATCCTTAACTTCCCCCCACAGTCATCGGTCCGGGCCCACCATACACATTAGACTGTCGGGGGCTTTGCTCAGTCTATGACTGCTTTTAGGATCACCATCCTCCTCTCCTGAAACCCTCCTCGCTGCTGGAGGACCCTGCTCCATCCTCTATGTAATTCTCCATCTGTGACCTTCCATTTTTATCCATTCTAAGAGGTCACTGCCCCCCCCCCCCAAAGAAAATCGTCAGACTCCTCTTGAAATCCTCTGTGTAGCTAGGAGCCCGCTGTCAGCTTCTGACCAACCTCTTCTCATTATCCGTCTCACACCTTCACATGTCAATCAAGATGGGGCAGCATTACAGATTTAGTACTGAATTCCTTTGTTTGCAGTTAATCTGGCAGCCAATGCAAAAAAATGAAAAAGAATCACGAAGGCTCGGCATGGCCAACTAGTTAACAGCACAAGACGCTTCTCCGGCTGTGGAGAAACTGCGTCCTCCAGAGAGACCGCTCCAGACGTGGACGACGTGACAATCAGCATCACAAGAGTGGAGCGTCTGACAGGATGGAGGGCAGAGACGTCTGATTGTACTGGGAATATCGGCTGCCATGGTCCTTGCTGTTAGATACTTTGCACAGCTGAGGGTACGCTACAACTATACTGAAAAAATAATTGTATCCAATCTCTCTGTGCCAACCCACCGCAGCACAAATCTCCCCTGTCCTCCTATTGGGATACATTTTTTCTTCCACTGATACACTCTATCATTGTGGGCTACTAACTACTTAACTGGAAAACCCCTTTAATTGTAACTATAGATGAGCGAATACAAATATTTCAACAAATTAGATTTGTCACAAATCGCAAGTACTAGAAGCCTCCACTTGCCGTAAAACAAGTGTAACACTCCGAGGTCTCCTAGGACTGTATCCAACCCTTTCAAACTGTATGACACAAAACCAGCCTTAATCATGTCAAGGTAACCACAGAATATCTGGCTATGGTCAAACAGAAGGTAATCGTTCTTCACTGCTGTGCTGTGACACACTATCTATATTGTTTATTCAGTGTTTTATGGCTTTTTCTACCTATATATATATATGTCTGAGCTGTGACGTCCTCTCACTATCCAGATTCACCCCAAAATGCTGCTGCATTCCCTGCCTCGGCTTTTATACAGGCTTTTATATAGTCTCTCCTGAATGGCTGTGCTATACCATGTGATGTGATAGTTGCAAGGCATTATGGGGAAGCCTGCACACTTGCACCTGAGGGTCATGTGAGCCTTCTCTGGCGGATGCAATAGTCTGCATTATATAAAATGAAGAAGAGTATTGATTTGGCAATTTGAGGAAATTGAATTGCAAATTTTCAAATTTGCTGAATTTTCTAAAATTCAACATGAATTCGATTAGCGTGAAATCAATTTGCTCATCTCTAATTGTAACCATATAATCCCGATCCCCGGGGACCTAGTAATAATGATGGGAACGATTTTCTAAGCTCTTCTGCTGAGGACATGACTTATTCTGAAGGGCTTTCATTTCATCTCCTGGGGATTTCTTGTCTTTGAGCGGCACAGATCAGTCATCCGCCTGCTCCTCTCTCTGCTGATCTGAGAAATGACAGCACATCACCGTGCATTGCACAAAACAAAAAAAAGGCTCCCTGCTAAGCAGAGAGAAAATGGCCACACATGTTCATATGTATATATAAAATATTGTCTTTATTGAAATATAAATACCACCTCACAATACCTATCTACACACACACGGATCACATCATGGAAACATGGTGCTGGAGACCAAAGTAGTCAATTAAAAACCACACCCGAAAAACAAAAACCATAAAATCCTGTGACACAGCGGCCTCAAATGGTAAGCCCGTATATAGTGGATAACTAAGAGGAAAAAACTCTGACCAATATGTATATCTCCTATTAAATGTAATTTGTCAGATGGGTATATTTAAAAGATTTTACTCCTCTCAGTAAGTTTCAATCCAACTATGACATCCAGAGTGCAAACAGATGTAACTGCTGGAGCACATACTCCCCAATAGTATAAATAGTATGCACAATATTACTTAAAAGTTATGTACCTGGACAGTCACGGGGCCACCAAACGAACCCCTGTTGGCGTCACCCCGACGCACGTTTCGGTAGAGAAACCTTTTTCAAGGGGTGATGGTGCATACTGGCCACCCACTATATATATATATATATATATATATATATATATATATATATATATACCCCATTACCATAGCGAGCGCACGCTGTATCGCCATGCGGAAGTGACCAGCGGCGCGCGCAAACCAGTCACCTGACTTCCTATAGACGCCTCCAGCAACCATGGAGACGCGTCATGTGATCACGTCACGTGATCGGAAGTCACACCCCCGTCGTCAAGGACACCAACACCGCTGTACGTCCAGCCGTGGAATGACGCGGCCGCCCCGGTGAATTCATCAAACCCCGCAGACGGCGAGTAAGACAAGCCTCTGCTGAGGAGTGACAGATCCGCCGCAGAGAGATTATGTTTGTCAATAAGGATCTGTACTAAACGTTGTTTCCTGTATTACAATATATCTTTGTGGTATCCGTATGTTGCATTCCCTAAGCTTTAGGGCCATATGGTTATAGAGTGTTTTCCTTCCTCTCCTCCGTTCGCCCTCCCACCCCCTCAGTATTTCCTTTATTGTGCTATAATCAAAGAGATGTAGGAGGGCATACCATTGGTCTATGGGTGATAGTGATGG
The DNA here is from genome assembly GCF_046119375.1 of Phyllobates terribilis. Classification (NCBI taxonomy): domain Eukaryota; kingdom Metazoa; phylum Chordata; class Amphibia; order Anura; family Dendrobatidae; genus Phyllobates; species Phyllobates terribilis. The sequence continues at coordinate 377,358,656 of NW_027362768.1, read as the reverse complement.
GTACACCTTTAGTCTACTCCACATATCTGGGTATGAATGTGTGGTCTTGCCATTTCTCCGCCTATGTAATCATGTGGACTTTGATGTCTAAGTAAAGGTTTTCTTATAATCGCCACGGACGACCACCGCTGCTGCCTCGCCGGTACGCGGTCTCCCCGCTGCTCTGATGTGTTCATCGGCTCTTGGCATCCTGGTGATGCCGACGCCGCTGTGCGCCCTGGGTGCGGTGGGGCGGCTGCGTCATTCCACGGCTGGACGTACAGCAGTGTTGGTGTCCTTGACGACGGGCGTGAGACTTCCGATCACGTGACGTGATCACATGACGCGTCTCCATGGTTGCTGGAGGCGTCTATAGGAAGTCAGGTGACTGGTTTGCGCGCGCCGCTGGTCACTTCCGCATGGCGGTACAGCGTGCGCTCGCTATGGTAATGGGGTATATATATATATATATATATATATATATATATATATATATATGTGGGTGGCCAGTATGCACCATCACCCCTTGAAAAAGGTTTCTCTACCGAAACGTGCGTCGGGGTGACGCCAACAGGAGTTCGTTTGGTGGCCCCGTGACTGTCCAGGTACATAACTTTTAAGTAATATTGTGCATACTATTTATACTATTGGGGAGTATGTGCTCCAGCAGTTACATCTGTTTGCACTCTGGATGTCATAGTTGGATTGAAACTTACTGAGAGGAGTAAAATCTTTTAAATATACCCATCTGACAAATTACATTTAATAGGAGATATACATATTGGTCAGAGTTTTTTCCTCTTAGTTATCCACTATATACGGGCTTACCATTTGAGGCCGCTGTGTCACAGGATTTTATGGTTTTTGTTTTTCGGGTGTGGTTTTTAATTGACTACTTTGGTCTCCAGCACCATGTTTCCATGATGTGATCCGTGTGTGTGTAGATAGGTATTGTGAGGTGGTATTTATATTTCAATAAAGACAATATTTTATATATACATATGAACATGTGTGGCCATTTTCTCTCTGCTTAACAGGGACCTTTTTTTGTGCAATTATATGATGGTCCGCTCTGAGGTTAAATCTTATATGCAATAACATGGGTCCACTTGGACTTGATTTATTTCAACCCTGTTTATTGTGTAGGTTCTTCAGCCTTTCATTTATCGCACAAAACAAGCAGATTCTGGAAAATATCTGGACTGGTGGAAAGACATTGATGTCACTGTTGTAACTACCCCATGTCCTAAAAAGCAGAAACCTATAGGAGAGCGTCAGGAGGCACAGAGGCTGAGAGGAGGCACAGAGGCTGAGAGGAGGAGCACGCAGAGCGGTAGGTGAGGAGGAAGCCGTGCTGAGAGTCACAGGCGCAGCAGCAGACTCCGATCCACACAGCGACCGCCAGTACCTGGATAAACTGCTCCATATTCCCATTAAAGAGCATGTGGTTATAAAGGGAGCGAGGTCGGGGCTTCCTCATTTTCTGAGGTTTAGGGGGAAGACTTGGGGGCCTGGGGGAAATGGAATAACGTGTCAATAATTCTGAGAAAAAAATGTTGTAAAAGGTGAAGCAACAGCAATGGAGACAGGACTACTACAAAATGGAAAGCTAGGCTGCAGCAATATTGAAGGAAAACTACAACTACAGCAAAATAGGGTGGACGGCAACGACAAAATGGAAGGGGGAGCTTTGTAAGTAGCCGAAAGAAAACCAAAACCAGGGCAAGTGCTGCAAAACATTTCACAGCCTGACTGATCACTACCGCTATGTGGATCCACACTACACCGATCCCACTGATTTATCATTGGGGCCATTGAATTCCTGAAATCCATTTAGTGCTCACCTTGTGGTTCCATAGTTTGCTCTCTCTCCTGAAAAAAAACAAACCATAACCATATTATTTATTTAGTATAGAGGTGAAGACAGACAGATCTATAATAGACCATACTGGAAGGCAAAGCAACCCCCAAGAGAGAGATAACACAACGTCCCCTACCTTCTCCAAGAGCTTGTTTCAGAAGATCGTGTTTCGCTTGTAGCTTGGTGATGAGATTACTACCGTTCAAATATTCCTTAAATTTCTGAAATAAAGATGAACATAAATTTATATAGTAATATAGTAGTTATATTCTTGTACATAGGGGCAGCATTATAGTAGTTATATTCTTGTACATAGGGGCAGTATTATAGTAGTTATATTCTTGTACATAGCAGCAGTATTATAGTAGTTATATTCTTGTACATAGGGGCAGTATTACAGTAGTTATATTCTTGTACATAGGAAGCAGCATTATAGTAGTTAGATTCTTGTATATAGGAGCAGTATTATAGTAGTTATATTCTTTTACATAGAGGGCAGTATTATAGTAGTTATATTCTTGTACATAGGAAGCAGTATTATAGTAGTTATATTCTTGTACATAGAGGGCAGTATTATAGTAGTTATAATCTTGTACATAGGGGGCAGTATTATAGTAGTTATATTCTTGAACATAGGAGCCAGTATTATAGTAGTTATATTCTTGTACATAGGGGCAGTATTATAGTAGTTATATTCTTGTACATAGGAGCAGTATTATAGTAGTTATATTCTTGTACATAGGGGCAGTATTATAGTAGTTATATTCTTGTATATAGGAGCAGTATTATAGTAGTTATATTCTTGTACATAGGGGCAGTATTATAGTAGTTATATTCTTGTACATAGGAAGCAGTATTATAGTAGTTATATTCTTGTACATAGGGGCAGTATTATAGTAGTTATATTCTTGTATATAGGGGCAGTATTATAGTAGTTATAGTCTTGTACATAGAGGCAGTATTATAGTAGTTATATTCTTGTACATAGGAAGCAGTATTTTAGTAGTTATATTCTTGTACATAGGAAGCAGTATTATAGTAGTTATATTCTTGTACATAGGGGCAGTATTATAGTAGTTATATTCTTGTATATAGGGGCAGTATTATAGTACTTATATTCTTGTACATAGGGGCAGTATTACAGTAGTTATATTCTTGTACATAGGAAGCAGTATTATAGTAGTTATATTCTTGTACATAGGGGCAGTATTATAGTAGTTATATTCTTGTATATAGAAGCAGTATTATAGTAGTTATACTCTTGTACATAGGGGGCAGTATTATAGTAGTTATATTCTTGTACATAGAGGCAGTATTATAGTAGTTATATTCTTGTACATAGGGGCAGTATTATAGTAGTTATATTCTTGTACATAGCAGCAGTATTATAGTAGTTATATTCTTGTACATAGGAAGCAGTATTATAGTAGTTATATTCTTGAACATAGGGGGAAGTATTATAGTAGTCATATTCTTGCACATAGGAGCAGTATTATAGTAGTTATATTCTTGTACATAGGGGGCAGTATTATAGTAATTATATTCTTGTACATAGGAGCAGTATTATAGTAGTTATATTCATGTACATAGGAGCAGTATTATAGTAGTTATATTCTTGTACATAGGGGGCAGTATTATAGTAGTTATATTCTTGTACATAGAGGCAGTATTATAGTAGTTATATTCTTGTACACAGGGGTCAGTATTATAGTAGTTATATTCTTGTACACAGGGGTCAGTATTATAGTAGTTATATTCTTGTACATAGGAGCAGTATTATAGTAGTTATATTCTTGTACATAGGAACAGTATTATAGTAGTTATATTCTTGTACATAGGAGCAGTATTACAGTAGTTATATTCTTGTACATAGGAGCAGTATTATAGTAGTTATATTCTTGTACATAAGGGGCAGTATTATAGTAGATATATTCTTGTACATAGGAGTAGTATTATAGTAGTTATATTCTTGTACATAGGGGGCAGTATTATAGTAATTATATTCTTGTACATAGGAGCAGTATTACAGTAGTTATATTCTTGTACATAGGAGCAGTATTATAGTAGTTATATTCTTGTACATAGGGGGCAGTATTATAGTAGTTATATTCTTGTACATAGAGGCAGTATTATAGTAGTTATATTCTTGTACATAGGAGGCAGTATTATAGTAGTTATATTCTTGTACACAGGGGTCAGTATTATAGTAGTTATATTCTTGTACACAGGGGTCAGTATTATAGTAGTTATATTCTTGTACATAGGAGCAGTATTATAGTAGTTATATTCTTGTACATAGGAACAGTATTATAGTAGTTATATTCTTGTACATAGGAGCAGTATTACAGTAGTTATATTCTTGTTCATAGGAGCAGTATTATAGTAGTTATATTCTTGTACATAAGGGGCAGTATTATAGTAGTTATATTCTTGTACATAGGGGGCAGTATTATAGTAGTTATTTTCTTGTACATAGGAGCAGTATTATAGTAGTTATATTCTTATATGTAGGTTCAGTATTATAGTAGTTATATTCTTGTACATAGAAGCAGCATTATAGTAGTTATATTCTTGTACATAGGAGCAGTATTATAGTAGTTGTATTCTTGTACATAGGGGGCAGTATTATAGTAGTTATATTCTTGTACATAGGGGCTGTATTATAGTAATTATATTCTTGTATATAGAGGGCAGTATTATAGTAGTTATATTCTTGTACATAGGGGGCTGTATTATAGTAGTTATATTCTTGTACATAGGAGCAGTATTATAGTAGTTATATTCTTGTACATAGGAGCAGTATTATAGTAGTTATATTCTTGTATATAGGAGCAGTATTATCTATATATATAATCGTCTTATCCCATCTGTCTGTCTATCTGTCTGTCTGTCCTGGAAATCCCGCGTCGCTCATTGGTCCGGCAGCGGCCAATCAGCGCCGCGGGATTTCTGAAAAAAGATGGCGGCCGTTAGCGGCTCATCTGGCGGACGGAGGTCAGCGGCGATGCAGCGGGGAGATGAGCGGAGGTAGCAGCACAACTACCCCGACCGGCGCCGCTGACCTCCATGCGGCTAACGTCGGAAGATCAGCGGCTTGGCCCGCTGATCTCCCGACAGCAAGTGTGAACGGAGGACCGGGGAGCGGCGCCGCCGGTCGGGATGCTTCTGCTGCGAGCAGCCGCTCATCTCCCGGCTTCTCGCAGCAGAAGAAGCCGCACAGGCAGCGCCGCTCCCCGGTCCTCGCTAATAAGGAGCCGCACAAGCCGCGCCGCTCCCGGGCCCACACTAATATGACGCTGATTGGTCGCGGTGGCCGACCGCGACCAATCAGCGAGATGGGCGGCAAATTTAAACGCCGCTCTGCTCATTGGTCGCGGCCGGCTACCGCGACCAATCAGCGAGATGGGCGACAAATTTAAACGCCGCTCTGCTCATTGGTCGCGGCCGGCCACCGCGACCAATCAGCGAGATGGGCGGCAAATCTAAACGCCGCTCTGCTGATTGGTCGAGGTGGCCGGCCGCGACCAATCGGCGATATAGGCTGCAAATTTAAACGCCGCTGTGCTGATTGGTCGCGGCCGCCGGCCGACTGCGACCAATCAGCGAGATTGGCGCCAAATGTAAACACCGCTGTGCTGATTGGTCGCGGCCGCCAGCCGACTGCGACCAATCAGCGAGATTGCCGCCAAATTTAAACAACGCTCTGCTGATTGGTTGATTTTATCGCCAAATTTAAACAAGCTCTCCGGTCCTCACTAACACAGTTCGCTGATTGGTCGCGGCCGCCACCCGTGACCAATCACCGATATTGCTGCCAAATTTAAACACCGTTTTGCTGATTGCGCCCGGTCGGCCGCATACATATTCTAGAATACCCGATGCGTTAGAATCGGGCCACCATCTAGTAGTAGTTATATTCTTGTACATAGGAGCAGTATTATAGTAGTTATATTCTTGTACATAGGAGCAGTATTATAGTAGTTATATACATACATAGGAGCAGTATTATAGTAGTTATATTCTTGTACATAGGGGCAGTATTATAGTAGTTATATTCTTGTATATAGGAGCAGTATTATAGTAGTTATATTCTTGTACATAGGGAGCAGTATTATAGTAGTTATATTCCTGTATATAGGGGGGGCAGTATTATAGTAGTTATATTCTTGTACATAGGAGCAGTATTATAGTAGTTATATTCTTGTACACAGGAGCAGTATTATAGTAGTTATATTCTTGTACATAGGAGCAGTATTATGGTAGTTATATTCTTGTAAGTAGGGGCTGTATTATAGTAGTTATATTCCTGTATATAGGGGGGGGCAGTATTATAGTAGTTATATTCTTGTACATAGGAGCAGTATTATAGTAGTTATATTCTTGTACATAGGAGCAGTATTATAGTAGTTATATTCTTGTACATAGGGGCAGTATTATAGCAGTTATATTCTTGTACATAGGGGCAGTATTATAGTAGTTATATCCCTGTACATAGGAGCAGTATTATAGTAGTTATATTCTTGTATACAGGAGCAGTATTATAGTAGTTATATTCTTGTACATAGGGAGCAGAATTATAGTAGTTATATTCTTGTACATAGGAGCAGTATTATTAGTAGTTATATTCTTGTACACAGGAGCAGTATTATAGTAGTTATATTCCTGTACATAGGGGGGCAGTATTATAGTAGTTATATTCTTGTACATAGGAGAAGTATTATAGTAGTTATATTCTTGTACACAGGAGCAGTATTACAGTAGTTATATTCCTGTACATAGGGGTGCAGTATTATAGTAGTTATATTCTTGTACATAGGAGAAGTATTATAGTAGTTATATTCTTGTACACAGGAGCAGTATTACAGTAGTTATATTCTTGTACATAGGGAGCAGTATTATAGTAGTTATATTCTTGTACATAGGAGCAGTATTATAGTAGTTATATTCTTGTACATAGGAGCAGTATTATAGTAGTTATATTCTTGTACATAGGGGCAGTATTATAGTAGTTATATTCTTGTACATAGGGGCAGTATTATAGTAGTTATATCCCTGTACATAGGAGCAGTATTATAGTAGTTATATTCTTGTATACAGGAGCAGTATTATAGTAGTTATATTCTTGTACATAGGGAGCAGTATTATAGTAGTTATATTCTTGTACATAGGGGCTGTATTATAGTAGTTATATTCCTGTATATAGGGGGGGCAGTATTATAGTAGTTATATTCGTGTACATAGGAGCAGTATTATAGTAGTTATATTCTTGTACACAGGAGCAGTATTATAGTAGTTATATTCCTGTACATAGGGGGGCAGTATTATAGTAGTTATATTCTTGTACATAGGGAGCAGTATTATAGTAGTTATATTCTTGTACATAGGAGCAGTATTATAGTAGTTATATTCTTGTACACAGGAGCAGTATTACAGTAGTTATATTCCTGTACATAGGGGTGCAGTATTATAGTAGTTATATTCTTGTACATAGGGAGCAGTATTATAGTAGTTATATTCTTGTACATAGGAGCAGTATTATAGTAGTTATATTCTTGTACATAGGAGCAGTATTATAGTAGTTATATTCTTGTACATAGGGAGCAGTAGTATAGTAGTTATATTCTTGTACATAGGAGCAGTATTATAGTAGTTATATTCCTGTACATAGGGGGCAGTATTATAGTAGTTATACTCTTGTACATAGGGAGCAGTATTATAGTAGTTATATTCTTGTACATAGGGAACAGTATTATAGTAGTTATATTCTTGTACACAGGAGCAGTATTATAGTAGTTATATTCCTGTACATAGGGGGGCAGTATTGTAGTAGTTATATTTTTGTACATAGGGAGCAGTATTATAGTAGTTATATTCTTGTACATAGGAGCAGTATTATAGTAGTTATATTCTTGTACATAGGGAGCAGTATTATAGTAGTTATATTCTTGTACATAGGAAGCAGTATTACAGTAGTTATATTCTTGTACATAGGAGCAGTATTATAGTAGTTATATTCTTGTACATAGGAAGCAGTATTATAGTAGTTATATTCTTGTACATAGGAAGCAGTATTACAGTAGTTATATTCTTGTACATAGGAGCAGTATTATAGTAGTTATATTCTTGTACATAGGGAGCAGTATTATAGTAGTTATATTCTTGTACATAGGAAGCAGTATTACAGTAGTTATATTCTTGTACATAGGGGCAGTATTATAGTAGTTATATTATTGTACATAGGAGCAGTATTATAGTAGTTATATTCTTGTACATAGGGAGCAGTATTATAGTAGTTATATTCTTGTACATAGGAAGCAGTATTACAGTAGTTATATTCTTGTACATAGGAGCAGTATTATAGTAGTTATATTCTTGTACATAGGGAGCAGTATTATAGTAGTTATATTCTTGTACATAGGAAGCAGTATTACAGTAGTTATATTCTTGTACATAGGGGCAGTATTATAGTAGTTATATTATTGTACATAGGGGCAGTATTATAGCAGTTATATTCTTGTACATAGGGGGCAGTATTATAGTAGTTATATTCTTGTACATAGGAGCAGTATTATAGTAGTTATATTCTTGTACATAGGATCAGTATTATAGTAGTTATATTCTTGTACATAGGGGGCAGTATTATAGTAGTTATATTCTTGTACATAGGAGCAGTATTATAGTAGTTATATTCTTGTACATAGGAGGCAGTATTATAGTAGTTATATTCTTGTACATAGGAGCAGTATTATAGTAGTTATACTCTTGTATATAGGACCAGTATTATAGCAGTTATATTCTTGTACATAGGAGCAGTATTATAGCAGTTATATTCTTGTACATAGGAGCAGTATTATAGTAGTTATATTCTTGTACATAGGAGCAGTATTATAGTAGTTATATTCTTGTACATAGGAGCAGTATTATAGTAGTTATATTCTTGTACATAGGGGCAGTATTATAGTAGTTATATTCTTGTACATAGGGACAGTATTATAGTAGTTATATTCTTGTATAAAGGAGCAGTATTATAGTAGTTATATTCTTGTACATAGGGAGCAGTATTATAGTAGTTATATTCTTGCACGTAGGGGCTGTATTATAGTAGTTATATTCCTGTATATAGGGGGGGCAGTATTATAGTAGTTATATTCTTGTACATAGGAGCAGTATTATAGTAGTTATATTCTTGTACATAGGAGCAGTATTATAGTAGTTATATTCTTGTACATAGGAGCAGTATTATAGTAGTTATATTCTTGTACACAGGAGCAGTATTATAGTTGTTATATTCCTGTACATAGGGGGGCAGTATTGTAGTAGTTATATTTTTGTACATAGGAGCAGTATTATAGTAGTTATATTCTTGTACATAGGAGCAGTATTATAGTAGTTATGTTCTTGTACATAGGGAGCAGTATTACAGTAGTTATATTCTTGTACATAGGAGCAGTATTATAGCAGTTATATTCTTGTACATAGGGGGCAGTATCATAGTAGTTATATTCTTGTACATAGGAGCAGTATTATAGTAGTTATATTCTTGTACACAGGAGCAGTATTATAGTAGTTATATTCTTGTACATAGGGGGCAGTATTATAGTAGTTATATTCTTGTACATAGGAGAAGTATTATAGTAGTTATATTCTTGTATATAGGTTCAGTATTATAGTAGTTATATTCTTGTACATAGGGGGCAGTATTATAGTAGTTATATTCTTGTACATAGAAGCAGTATTATAGTAGTTATATTCTTGTACATAGGAGCAGTATTATAGTAGTTATATTCTTGTACATAGGGGGCAGTTTTATAGTAGTTATATTCTTGTATATAGGTTCAGTATTATAGTAGTTATATTCCTCTACATAGGGGGCAGTATTATAGTAGTTATATTCTTGTACATATGGGCTGTATTATAGTAATTATATTCTTGTATATAGAGGGCAGTATTATAGTAGTTATATTCTTGTACATAGGAGCAGTATTATAGTAGTTATATTCTTGTACATAGGAGCAGTATTATAGTAGTTATATTCTTGTACATAGGGAGCAATATTATAGTAGTTATATTCTTGTACATAGGAGCAGTATTATAGTAGTTATATTCTAGTACATAGGGAGCAGTATTATAGTAGTTATATTCTTGTACATAGGGGCAGTATTATAGTAGTTATATTCTGTATATAGGGGGCAGTATTATAGTAGTTATATTCCTGTACATAGGGAGCAGTATTATAGTAGTTATATTCCTGTATATAAGGGGGGCAGTATTATAGTAGTTATATTCTTGTACACAGGAGCAGTACTATAGCAGTTATATTCCTGTACATAGGGGGGCAGTATTATAGTAGTTATATTCTTGTACATAGGAGAAGTATTATAGTAGTTATATTCTTTTACATAGAGGGCAGTATTATAATAGTTATATTCTTGTACATAGGGGCAGTATTATAGTAGTTATATTCTTGTACATAGGGGGCAGTATTATAGTAGTTATATTCTTGTACATAGGAGCAGTATTATAGTAGTTATATCCCTGTACATAGGGGGGCAGTATTATAGTAGTTATATTCTTGTACATAGGGGGCAGTATTATAGTAGTTATATTCTTGTACATAGGGTATTATAGTAGTTATATTCTTGTATATAGGGGGCAGTATTATAGTAGTTATATTCTTGTACATAGGGGGTAGTATTATAGTATTTATATTCTTGTACATAGGGGGCAGTATTATAGTAGTTATATTCTTGTATATCGGGGAGCAGTATTATAGTAGCTATATTCTTGTACATAGGGAGCAGTATTATAGTAGCTATATTCTTGTACATAGGGGGCAGTATTATAGTAGTTATAGTCTTGTATATAGGGGGCAGTATTATAGTAGTTATATTCTTGTATATAGGGGGCAGTATTATAGTAGTTATATTCCTGTGTATAGGGGAAGTATTATAGTAGTTATATTCTTGTACATAGGGTATTATAGTAGTTATAGTCTTGTATATAGGGGGCAGTATTATAGTAGTTATATTCTTGTACATAGGGGAAGTATTATAGCAGTTATGTTCTTGTACATAGGAGCAGTATAACAGTAGTTATATTCTTGTATATAGGGGGCAGTATTATAGTAGTTATATTCCTGTGTATAGGGGAAGTATTATAGTACCTGTACAGTGTAACTTGAGGATAATTACTGCAGCAAAGAGGTCAATAATAATTTGTATGAAATTGCTTTTAAATGTCATGGTATCTTTTCTCGGGAACATACTTCCTAAATTGGAATATTCTGGATGAATCACATCTGGGGATATATGACTTTACCTCCTCTATTATACTGCTGGATATTATCGCTGGGATACATGATATTGTGCAGGCGCAGGATCTGGCTTGTGTAACTAGAATTCTGTTCAGCATATGACCTGGATGAATTGAATTTTCTCTACTTCCTCACAGCCATTAGTAGATCATTTTTCTCCGGGTCATAACTGATCTATTACATTGGACCATAGGACGATATTGGGTGAAAATGACCCCATTGAATGACACAAGCGTCTCTTACTGAGAAGTAGAAGCTCTCGGTCTCCTGCTGGTTGGCTCTTCTCTTGGAGATGTTCAGTTTGCTCATATAAGTCTCGGAGGCAGCGGATTTGATGGACTCGGTGGAGCGACTGTGCTGGAAGGCATCAGATACGTCAAAGTCCTCCACCGTCAACATGTCCTGCAAAGTTTGCATGGTTGCATCCAGGGTCTTCCTCACCTGTCCAGCAGATACAATTAATTGGTTGGGATCAGATAAGGTCACGTACAAGTGATTTACTATAAAAAGCCAATGCTATTTCAATAATCTCTGTGAAAGCTGCAGTGGAGGCCATATTTGTTGTTCCCCAACTTTCCCATAGTCCGGAACTGAAAATCTGCCTGGTTATTATAGAAATACAGGACAAGACATGGCTGAACAGAATCATTATTAGCTTGACAGATGAGGACGATTCAAGGACCTAAAGTATTTCATATGCAAAACAAAGCGAGCAATTGTGTCAGAGCAGAGAGCGGGATTGATAGTGGCGGCCCCCCCGGGGCACAACTCTGTTTAATCACCTCATCTGCCAACTCTATTAACACGAAAACCCGAAGGAGGAGGAGGAGGAGGAGGACGGAAGAGAGGAAAGAGAATAGAGTGCAAGAGCTGAAGCGGAATGAACTACATATACAATGTATATAAAGAAAAGATACAGCGCCCTGCACACAGGCACACGCTGCATTCTGCAGAACTAAAGTCTGTGACACGGAATGATACTTTGTGACATTATTAGCAACACAGAATATTGCAGGTCACAATATACCATTATGTGAGACAGAATACCATTTTCTGACATTATTTTCTTGTACTATTTAACTATTCCTGTTTCAGAAAACTTTGCAGAAATCAATAGTACAAGTGAATATAAGAAACTCTGTAATAAATTTTAGCAGTGAAATCTGCTTTCTCCACTTATGAGCCACTTCTTCTGCCTCCTGAATTCATGAGTCACTCTAAACAATGCTAAAATCCATCCTGCTTGAAACAAAACAGAATACCAGCTCACTGAGGGAGCAGATTACAGATGGTTATTGAAGTATATATGGACAGTAGGAGGATGGAGTAGGAGTGAGAGGCAGAGACACGTAAAGACCCATGCTGCTGCTCTCTATTGTTTATCTCACCCCCAGAGCTAATTTCACAGTTACACTGCTCAGTACTGCTGTATTATATCCTCATTGATGCTACTGTTTTTTAGTAAATATTTTATCTCACCCCAGAGATGGATTCACAGATACACTTTTCAATCTTGCTGTATAATTTCCTCCATGTTTCAGATTTCTAGTAAGTGTTGTAGCAATGCCAGGTAGGCTTGGGTTAAATCCTAGCTCTGCGGGCTTGGATTAGTACACCTGGCTAGCACTGCATATAAACAGGCTAGGTATTCATCTGAGTTAGTCTGCTGGGGAGGCAGAGCAAACTGGATGTGTCTTGAAGTTGAAGAAAGAAACAAGCCAGAATCTCTGAGAAGAGTCTGCACAGGCCGTGTGCACCGAACTGCAAGTATCAGTGGTTACTATGGGTGATAGCAGTTTTGTTTGACCGAGCCGAGGCTAGCTCTGCAGTGTCTAACGTAGTCAGGGTCTATACTGTCTAGTTAGCGCCTGGACAAGGCTAGGGATTTACGTTTATGATTTTGTTGTTTTGGTGCTGTGCAACCTGTGGAAAGCAATAAAAGACGGATTTTGGTAAGACTTTACCTGTAAAATCCTTTTCAGCGAAGGAAGGAAGGGAGACACAGATCCATTACTAGTGGGTAGGCGGAGCCCCACAGGATAGTTCACCTCAGATTTATAAAAAGTGACGACCGGCCCCTCCAGCCTAGGCTCCTCCTACTCCCATGATTCTCCAGTCCGTACACAAGCTAAGGAAGAGCAGATAACACCAGCGGAGCAACACAACCTCTTCTGAAAGGTTATGCATATAGCAGAAGAAACCACATAGTCCCAGTTACTACTCACTAGACCTGACAACTGCGATGAGCTGGCAATGCTGGAACAGAGCCTTTGCGCGCCAACCCCAACCCAGATAACCGCCATCAGAGAGGGGTCGCTCCGCATCTGAAACACTATAATAAACTTCTGCCATGGGAGGGCGCTGTGTCTCCCTTCCTTCCTTCGCTGAAAAGGATTTTACAGGTAAGGTCTTACCAAAATCCGTCTTTCAGCAGCAGAAGGGAAGGAAGGGAGACACAGATCCATTACTAGTGGGACGTCCCAAAGCAGTCCAGAACTCAAGGGTGGGAAAAACAGTGGCAGAATCGCCAACTCCTCAACAACTTAGATAAACGCGCTAAACACACGTTAAAGAGATATCCTAAACCACCGCCGCCTGCAGGACCCTGCGTCCCAAGGCCGCATCAGCTGAAGCACTGACGTCCACCTTATAAAACTTTGTAAAGGTGTGAACGGAGCGCCAGGTAGCCGCCCGGCAGGGCTGAGCTGCAGAGGCCCCTTGACGAAAAGCCCACGACGAACCCACAGCTCTCGTGGAGTGAGCTCGAACCTTAATCGGACAAGGCTCGCCCTTGAGCCGGTACGCCTCTAGGATAGCCAACCGTGTCCACCGAGCTATAGTGACTTTGGAAGCCCGCTGACCACGCCAACGACCAGCAGGAATCACAAAAAGAGAGTCCGACTTCCGAAACCCTTGCGTGATCGCAAGATAGAACTTTAACGCCCGTACTAAATCCAACGAGTGCAAGGCCCGCTCCTTTGAATTCCTCGGTTCTGGACAAAGTGAGGGCAACACGATGTCCTGATTGACATGGAAACGTGAGACCACTTTAGGCAGAACGTCACAACGGGTGCGAAGCACCACGCGATCCGGATGGAATTCCAGAAAAGGGGGCGAGCAAGAAAGTGCCGCCAACTCAGAAACCCTTCTCAAGGAGGTGACCGCTACCAGGAAGGCCACCTTCCAAGAAAGCAAATAAAGCGTAGCAGAATCCATAGGCTCAAAAGGCCCATGCTGAAGAGCCTCCAAGACTATATTGAGCCGCCAAGGAGCCACAAACGTCTTCCGAGGCGGAAACTGACGAGTTACCCCGCGAAAAAAGGAACGCACATCCCTGTGCGAGGCAATAGCCTTCCGAAAAAGCAAGGATAGAGCAGATACCTGACCCCGCAAGATACTAACTGCCAGACCCTTGTCCAACCCATATTGCAGGAAACCCAATAAGTTGGGAATGGAAAAAATCCTCCGGTTTCTTGACGATTCAGAACACCACGAAAAGAAGGCCTCCCAAGTTTTGTGATAAACCCTACTCGTAGCAGGACCTCTGGCTGCTCGCAAGGTGGAAATGACCTCGGCTGAAAACCCTCGACGGGTCAAGATTTCGGTCTCAAGAGCCACGCCGTCAAACGAAGAGACTTCAGGTCCGGATGACGAATGGGAACTTGGGTTAACAGGTCCGGACGAAGAGGTAGTGGAAAAGGAGGCGCTGCCTGAAGAGACACCAGCGTTGAAAACCACGCCCTCCTTGGCCAATCCGGCGCCACCAAAATTGCCGAAATTCGCTCGAGTTTGATCCGCCGAATCACTAGAGGCAGTAAGGATACCGGCAGAAACACGTAGATCAGCTCAAACTGGTCCCACGGGGCTACTAGAGCATCTACCGCCACGGCCTCAGGGTCCTTGTACCTGGACATGAACGTCGGAATCCTGGCATTCAGCCTGGATGCCATCAAATCCACTTGGGGAGTCCCCCAACGGGAGCACAGCAGTGCAAACACTTCCGGATGAAGACTCCATTCTCCGGGATCCATTTGCTCGCGACTGAGAAAGTCGGCTGTGATATTCCGCACTCCTGGGATGTGAATCGCGGAGATGGCTGGAACCCTGGAATCGGCCCATACCATGATACGAGAGACCTCCATCATGAGTCTGGAACTCCTCGTCCCGCCCTGATGGTTGATATACGCGACCGCTGTCGCATTGTCCATCTGAACTCGGACTGGCAGACCGCTCAAAGGGACCGTCCAATGACGGAGGTAGAGAAAAATCGCCCTCAACTCCAGGATGTTGATCGGCAGAGAAGACTCTTCTGACGACCAGACCCCCTGAATCCAGAGATTGTTCCAAACTGCCCCCCAGCCCGTCAGGCTGGCATCGGTGGTTATGACCGACCACCGTGGAAGGAGGAAAGATTTCCCCAGGGATAACATCTCCGGACGTAACCACCATCCGAGAGACTCTCGCACCCTGCGGGAGATAATGACACTGCGATCCAGCGAAGCCGGCGATCGATCCCAAAGGGTCAGAATGAGATCTTGGAGACCCCTGGAATGAAATTGAGCAAACGGTACCGCCTCCATTGTCGCCACCATCAGACCCAGAAGGCGCATACACCTTCGAAGGGACATTGCCGTCGTCGACCTCATGGCTTGAACCTGGTGACGAAGGTTCGCTTGTTTGTCCGGAGGCAGGGACACCACTGCCCGTACCGTGTCGAAATGCATTCCCAGGAACAGGATTGACTGTGACAGCTCCAGAGATGACTTTTTCCAATTGACCAGCCACCCGAAGTCTTCCAGGTGCTGAAGGGATAGATCGCGAGCTGTCACCGCCTCCTCCGCTGTGGATGACACTATCAACAGGTCGTCCAGGTAGGGAAGAATCGTAACCCCTTGTCTTCGGAGAATCGCCATAAGTGGCGCCAGAATTTTTGTAAAAACCCTGGGCGCCGAGGCCAACCCGAACGGCAGGGCCACAAACTGATAATGAGCCTGACCTATGGCAAAACTCAGGAAGCGCTGGTGGGCCCTTCCAATGGGGACATGCAAATAGGCGTCGCGGATGTCGATTGACACCAAAAAATCGTACTGTGACAGGGCCGCCACAACAGAGCGAAGAGATTCCATGCGGAACTTCCGGGTCCGGACATGAAGATTCAACTCTTTGAGATCCAGACTGGGGCGAAACTTGTCCTCCTTTTTGGGAACCACAAAGAGGTTGGAGTAAAACCCCCTTCCCCGGTCCTCCGGTGGAACCGTAACCACTACGCCGTTCTGCAGAAGAGAATCGACCTCCCGCAGCAGTGCAGCTGCCAGCTTGGGCTCGGACGGGATGCGAGACTGGCAAAACCTGTCTGGGGGTCGAGAATGAAACTCTATGAAATAGCCTGCCGACATAACCCGCGTCACCCAGGCGTCCGATACGTGGAATGCCCAAGTCGACTCGAATTAGAGCAGACGACCCCCCACCCGGGGAACCCTCGGGTGAGCACCTGGCGTCAGTCCGCCTTAGCGGGCTTTTTGTCAGTTTCCCGTTTGTCTTGACGGAAATTCTGTTTCCAGGGAGTATGGGATTTTTGAGAGGTCTTCTTTCCGGAAGACGAGGGATGACCCGATCCCCAAGAGGGCTGACCAAACCGTCCCCTGGGCCGAAAGGACCGACGACCACCACCGACACTAGACTTGCCAGACGGAGACGCCGCTGCTCTCCGCTGCGGCAAAGCCGTATCCTTTGCTTTGGCCTTAGCAATCAGCTCCGTGAGGTCAGAACCAAAAAGCTGACCGCCCTTGTACGCCAAACTCAGCAAACCTTGCTTGGATACAGCGTCTCCAGTCCACGGCCGAGGATTGCGCTCTGGACAGAACCGAAGTAGTATCCAGAACTGCGTCTCTGCCATATCGGGCCACCTCTTCCAACAACTGGATGAGCCTTTCTATCTCCGATAACGGGGTCCCATCTTGCCACGCCGTCCGTAGCTGATCCAACCACCGCAGAGACGCCTCACCAGCACACATGGCTCCTAAAGACGCTCGGAATCCATGACCCGCGGCCTCGTAGATGGATTTTGCCGCTAACTCTGTCTTTCTGTCTAGCGGATCCTGCAGACTCGCCTTCCCTTTAACAGGAAGCAGAGAAGATTTGCTCAGCTGAGATAAAGGAAAGTCCACCTCAGGAGAGGGAACCCAATTAGCGACCGTCTCCGTGGAACAGGGGTACAGAGCATCAAAAATCCGTGTCCCCTGAAAACGCTTATCCAGACACAGGCGTTCTTTCTCCACCGCCTCGCTAAGCTCATCGAGTGATGGCAGAGTCGACCGAGTCCGACGCGACTCCTGAAACAGCCGGGCTGACTTACCAGGGCGTCTCGATACCTCATCAGGCAACTGTAACGCCTCTCTCATAGCCACAATAAAGGCATCCACGCGGCCCAAAAGCGAAGCAGAGCGCCCCTGCCGATCCTCTTCGTCAGAATCGGAGATTTCCCCAGCAGAGCTTGTCGGAGTTTCTGAGGCCTCCGTCTCGCTGTGCGGAGGGGACAGTACCGGCCTGTGGCGCTTCTTGCCACGAGAAGTCTGTTGGGATTTAGTTGATACCCAATGACCTAGAAGGCCAGACAGGCTATCAATGGAGTGAGTGAGCGCCTCCACTTTAACATCACTGAGCCCCTCGACCAGCGTTAAACTTGACGCCGTCGAGGACTCCTGCGTGTCAGATACGCGAGACAGATCCTGAAGCGGACCTGGGAGGCGGTCCGCGCCTTCTGGACCCTGATCCGACATGCCCTCACACAGAAATTTGAAAGGCCGAATAACCCCTTAAAGGTGTGGTCAGTAACTAGGACAGAGTGATCCTGTACCACAGCCTGTTCTTCCCAGGGGAAACCAAGCGCTGAAGGGTTACAGCTCCTCTAGGAGAGTAAGCTACCCCAGCTACTCGACAGAGCAAGGTTTAAGGGTTAACTGCCTTCGAGGGGTTAATGCTGCAGACTGCGGACAACCTCTGCTTTTTTAAAAGAGGTGTGCGAGCCCCAGAAATACCTCAGCTGAGAGGTAACAGCGGCAGGTACAGCACAGTCTGACTACCTTAACAGGGTTGCAGAGAGGTGCCCCGCGCTGCGGAGGTGAGAGAGGAACCTTCTGCCTTAAAGACAGAAGCGACTCACCCAGCTGGCGGTGGTGACTGCTCTTCCCGGTCGGAATGAGGGAGAGAGAGACGAGAGACGAGCTAGGAGCAGGAGGACGCCGCTCAGTATGGCCACCACGCATGAAGAAGCCGGAAGAGGAAGGGGCGGGAACCGCTCCGGCGCGCGCTTAGACCGCTTCCTGCCCGAGAAAGACAGGCAGCCGAGGAGACGCGAGGCCAAGCCCCCCGCCGCCGTTCAAAAAAGCGCGCGGCTTCTCCGTCCTCCGCTCCCGCTCGTCTGACACCTCACTGCAGGGATTCCACCTGCGGATAAAAAGAAAAAAACAGCAGTCACCGCATTGATTAAAGTAACAGCGGCTGCCGCAGCAGCCGCTGAAGGACTCATACATACTGAGCACTTACCCAGCTGAGCGCCACAGGGACCCCCAGGGATGTGTGGCGCCGTGGCCCTTAGCTTCCCCCACGGCGGAGCGCGCAGGGACCCCACAGGCGCGGTTTGCGTCTCCACCAGGAAGCGTCCTGTATCCCCCGGGGCCGGCGCCTTAGGGGGTACGCAGATCCTCCAGGGGAGGGGTGGGGGTCCCAGCAGCGCTGAGACCCCCTGAGACCTCTAGACCATGGGGGGTCCAGGTCTCCGGGATAAAAATAACAAAATCTTCTGAGGAGCTGCAAAGGCAGCGACTATCCTCTGGGACCTCAAATTTTAGACTGGAGAATCATGGGAGTAGGAGGAGCCTAAGCTGGAGGGGCCGGTCGTCACTTTTTCTAATCTGAGGTGAACTATCCTGTGGGGCTCCGCCAACCCACTAGTAATGGAGCTGTGTCTCCCTTCCTTCCCTTCTGCTGCTGAAAACTGAATTTTATTGGACCAAAACTCCTTGCCCTGTAAGTTGCCAAGGAGTACTATAAGCTGGAAGTGGAGATTCTGCCATGTTTGGGTGTCGCCCTGGCAGTCCAAGCATAACGGGTGCACCTCTGGTGCTACCAAAGGGACAAACCAAACCTCCCCGCTCCCAGATGTTCAACGTGTTATACCTGGTGCAAAAATGGCTACAGCCTGAGACCTGTCCCCCAGCACAGATGGTGGGAAGAGTGGTGGTGGACCAGTTAGAGCCAATGGACTGCGGTGTAGGCTGGCACTGCTCCTACTTGGCCTGCCTTGCCTGCAGTGCTGTTCCTCATCCTTTCAATGGGCCCCAAGTGTGCCAGGTAACAGTGAAAGGGGTGCAAGTGACTGGTCTCCTGGAGTCTGGAAGTTTGGTAACCCTGGTAAGGGCCACACTCCCACATGTGTCAGTTCCCGGGATGGTGATGTACATTAGGTGTATTCAATGAAAGACATCAAAACCTTTCCTGTGGCCCAGGTTGACAATGTCCTCCCTGGTGCTGCTTCTTTCTATTAAATGTTTTAGCTCGTCCCAGAGCTAGATTCACAGCAACACTTGTTATTCCTGCTCTACAATATTCTCCACGTTGCAGATTTCTATTAAGTGTTTTATCTCACTCCAGTGCAAGATTTACAATTACATTTTTCAGTCCTGTAGTATAATGTTCTTCATGATGCAGCTTTCTAGTAAGTGTTTTATCTTATCCCAGTGCTGGATACACATTTACTCTGCTCAATCCTGCTGTAAAATGTCCTCCACTCCTCTGCTGCATCTGAACATGTGTTACATAGAGGCAGGAGAGCAGGAATTTCTCCTGTCTGTGTGTGTTGTGTATGACAGACACAATAGCAGCTCGTCTACACCCACTAGCTCAGAAGCAACTGAAAACTCAGCAGAGGGGAAAACTGAAGGATACAAGTTATATAATGTACAAAATTTGTCATTTCTCATGTGCACATGACAGCTTATCCTGAAAATTACCTGAAACAACAAGTAAGCTTTTAGACCCTGTGCCTTAGATGGAAGACCTGTTGTTTTTTGTATGGGCACCAGGTATTATCCTTACATAAGAGACATAAGTATACTGAAGTTACCTCCTCGTTTTCGATCTTCAGGGTCATTAGCCGGGATTGTAGTTGATGGTAACGCACCAGGAGCTCCATCTGTACCGGCTGCTGAGCGCTCACCTGGCACACCTGCAAAGCAGCATCATGGATTATTCTAGCAATTAAAGAACCTTTACGACTGGGGTCGTCATAAGCAGCACAACTACACACCTCATCATCCATGTGAGGCTGGAAGTCAAATTTTAGCGGAGGACAGAAAACTTGGTTGCACAAATCCATGACTTTATGCTTGTCGCTGCGGGCGTCCAGATTATCAACTGCATTCTCAATGATATCTAGACCTTCATGGCGGGAAGTCTCCAAGTTATACTCCGCGGAGAGGTAAGTGCGGAAAGTGCGAGCAAGGCTGGCATGAAAGCCCAGGTCACAGCACTGGCAAAACGGAAAAACCGGAGACATTAATGTGGCAGCAATTCCAAGCTGCAATGTAGAACTCAATACAAAATGTAATTATAGGCAATCAAAATCCTGGGATACAAACAGCGCGATCATCACTAGAGACTCGTGACAAGAGATGTAGAAACAGAAAATGGGAGAATCCAGAGAAATGTATTTATACGACGACATAACAAAGCAGAGACACGGTCATAAAAGTATATGCAAAGTCACAATAAACTAGTACCGCAAATACAATACATCTCTGATGATTTATAATAGCTATACTCTTGTACATAAGGGGTCAGTATTATAGTAGTTATATTCTTGTACATAGGAGCAGTATTATGGTAGTTATATTCTTGTACATAGGAGCAGTATTATAGTAGTTATATTCTTGTACATAGGAGCAGTATTATGGCAGTTATATTCTTGTACATAGGGGGCAGTATTATAGTAGTTATATTCTTGTACATAGGAGCAGTATTATAGTAGTTATATTCTTGTACATAGGGAGCAGTATTATAGTAGTTATATTCTTGTACATAGGGAGCAGTATTATAGTAGTTATATTCTTGTACATAGGGGGCAGTATTATAGTAGTTATATTCTTGTACATAGGGGGCAGTATTATAGTAGTTATATCTGCTACATAGGGGGCAGTATTATAGTAGTTATATTCTTGTACATAGGTGGCAGTATTATAGTAGTTATATTCTTGTACATAGGAGCAGTATTATAGTAGTTATATTCTTGTACATAGGAGCAGTATTATGGTAGTTATATTCTTGTACATAGGAGCAGTATTATAGTAGTTATATTCTTGTACATAGGAGCAGTATTATGGCAGTTATATTCTTGTACATAGGGGGCAGTATTATAGTAGTTATATTCTTGTACATAGGAGCAGTATTATAGTAGTTATATTCTTGTACATAGGAGCAGTATTATAGTAGTTATATTCTTGTACATAGGAGCAGTATTATGGTAGTTATATTCTTGTACATAGGGGGGCAGTATTATAGTAGTTATATTCTTGAACATAGGGGGCAGTATTATAGCAGTTATATTCTTGTACATAGGAGCAGTATTATAGTAGTTATATTCTTGTACATAGGGGCAGTATTATAGTAGTTATATTCTTGTACATAGGAGCAGTATTATGGTAGTTATATTCTTGTACATAGGGGGGCAGTATTATAGTAGTTATATTGTTGTACATAGGAGCAGTATTATAGTAGTTATATTCTTGTACATGGGGGCAGTATTATAGTAGTTATATTCTTGTACATAGGGGGCAGTATTATAGCAGTTATATTCTTGTACATAGAAGCAGTATTATAGTAGTTATATTCTTGTACATAGGAGCAGTATTATGGTAGTTATATTCTTGTACATAGGGGGGCAGTATTATAGTAGTTATATTGTTGTACATAGGAGCAGTATTATAGTAGTTATATTCTTGTACATGGGGGCAGTATTATAGCAGTTATATTCTTGTACATAGGGGGCAGTATTATAGCAGTTATATTCTTGTACATAGGAGCAGTATTATAGTAGTTATATTCTTGTACATAGGGGCAGTATTATAGTAGTTATATTCTTGTACATAGGAGCAGTATTATGGTAGTTATATTCTTGTACATAGGGGGGCAGTATTATAGTAGTTATATTGTTGTACATAGGAGCAGTATTATAGTAGTTATATTCTTGTACATGGGGGCAGTATTATAGTAGTTATATTCTTGTACATAGGAGCAGTATTATAGTAGTTATATTCCTGTACATAGGGAGCAGTATTATAGCAGTTAAATTCTTGTACATAGGGGGCAGTATTATAGTAGTTATATTCTTGTACATAGGGGCAGTATTATAGTAGTTATATTCTTGCACATAGGAGCAGTATTATAGTAGTTATATTCTTGTACATAGGAGCAGTATTATAGTAGTTATATTCTTGTACATAGGGGCAGCATTATAGTAGTTATATTCTTGTACATAGGTGGCAGTATTATAGTAGTTATATACTTGTACATAGGGGGCAGTATTATAGTAGTTATATTCTTGTACATAGGAGCAGTATTATAGTAGTTATATTCTTGTACATAGGGGCAGTATTATAGTAGTTATATTCTTGTACATAGGAGCAGTATTATAGCAGTTATATTCTTGTACATAGGAGCAGTATTATAGCAGTTATATTCTTGTATATAGGAGCAGTATTATAGTAGTTATATTCTTGTACATAGAGGGCAGTATTATAGTAGTTATATTTTTGTACATAGGGAGCAGTATTATAGTAGTTATATTCTTGTACACAGGGTTCAGTATTATAGTAGTTATATTCTGTTACACAGGGGGCAGTATTACAGTAGTTATATTCTTGTACATAGGGGGCAGTATTACAATAGTTATATTCTTGTACATAGGGGGCAGTATTACAGTAGTTATATTCTTGTACATAGGGGGCAGTATTATAATAGTTATGTTCTTGTACATAGGAGCAGTATTATAGTAGTTATATTCTTGTACATAGGGGGCAGTATTATAGTAGTTATGTTCTTGTACATAGGAGCAGTATTATTGTAGTTATATTCTTGTACATAGGGGGCAGTATTACAATAGTTATATTCTTGTACATAGGGGGCAGTATTACAGTAGTTATATTCTTGTACATAGGGGGCAGTATTATAGTAGTTATGTTCTTGTACATAGGAGCAGTATTATAGTAGTTATATTCTTGTACACAGGGGGCAGTATTATAGTAGTTATATTCTTGTACATAGGAGCAGTATTATAGTAGTTATATTCTTGTACATAGGAGCAGTATTATGGTAGTTATATTCTTGTACATAGGGGCAGTATTATAGTAGTTATATTCTTGTACATAGGGGGCAGTATTACAGTAGTTATATTCCTGTATATAGGAGCAGTATTATAGTAGTTATATTCTTGTACATAGGGGGCAGTATTATAGTAGTTATATTCTTGTACATAGGGGCAGTATTATAGTAGTTATATTCTTGTACATAGGGGGCAGTATTATAGTAGTTATATTCTTGTACATAGGGAACAGTATTATAGTAGTTATATTCTTGTACAGAGGGGGCAGTATTATAGTAGTTATATTCTTGTACACGGGGCAGTATTATAGTAGTTATATTCTTGTACATAGGGGGCAGTATTACAGTAGTTATATTCTTGTACATACGGGGCAGTATTACAGTAGTTATATTCTTGTTCATAGGAGCAGTATTATAGTAGTTATATTCTTGTACATAGGGGGCAGTATTATAGTAGTTATATTCCTGTACATAGGAGCAGTATTACAGTAGTTATATTCTTGTACATAGGGGGCAGTATTATAGTAGTTATATTCCTGTACATAGGAGCAGTATTACAGTAGTTATATTCTTGTACAGAGGGGGCAGTATTATAGTAGTTATATTCTTGTACACAGGGGGCAGTATTATAGTAGTTATATTCTTGTACATAGGGGGCAGTATTACAGTAGTTATATTCTTGTACATAGGGGGCAGTATTACAGTAGTTATATTCTTGTACATAGGGGGCAGTATTATAGTAGTTATATTCCTGTACATAGGGGGCAGTATTATAGTGGTTATATTCTTGTAAATAGGAGCAGTATTATAGTAGTTATATTCTTGTACATAGGAGCAGTATTACAGTAGTTATATTCTTGTACATAGGGGGCAGTATTATAGTAGTTATATTTTTGTACATAGGGGGCAGTATTATAGTAGTTATATTCTTGTACATAGGGGCAGTAGTATAGTAGGTTTCACAGGGCTGAGGTGTTGCCTGCAGAGTACAGTGGAGGATGTAAAGTTCTGCGCCTATGCGGATGACGTGTCGGCGGTGGTGTCGTCTAGAGATGACTGTGCGGCTCTACAGCAGGAGATGACAGCCTTCTCCAATGTGTCTAACTCCTCTGTGAACATGGAGAAGAGCGAGGCGTTGTGGTTGGGGGGTGACAGTGATGTCTTCTCTGTGCCCTTCAGAACAGTTCAGGGTCAGATAAAGATTTTGGGAGTAGTGTTTGGAGCTGTAGGATGATGGGAAGGTGAACTGGGAGGAGAAGCTGGTGGTGTGTGAGCAGAAGGTGCAGAGCTGGAGACACTGGAAGCTGACGTATCTGGAGAAGGTCCGCCTGCTGAAGACCTTCCTGCTCCCGCTCTTCCTCTATATCAGTGTGGTGTTCCCGATGCCCGTTGTGTTACTCCCCAGACTTACCAATGTCTTCTTTCACTTCTTGTGGGGTAACAGAGTGAATGTGGTCAGGAGAAACATTGTCTATCTCCCCCATAAGGAGGGTGGTCTCTCCATGCCCTGTCCTGAGCTCTTATTTAATCTCATGTTTCTTATGAAGAATTTCTCTTTTTGTAAGAATTCAGAGAAGACGCCATGGTCTTGTTTGTTTAAGAGCCAGATCCAGCAGTTTGTGTCCGTGTGGTCGGTAGGGGACCCCATCAAGAGAATCTCAGGACGACTAAAGAATAATGTTTCTTGGTATGGTGTCCATGTAATAAATAAGGTCGTTAGATGGAGGATCCTGTATGAGGACGTCAGGCAGCTCAGTAGGAAGGAGTTGTATAAGAACGTGCTGTCATCTCACTTTAGTGTCCATGTTCAATTGAGGGGCGCCCCAAGTCTAGATGTAAAACAGGCTGCAAAAAACGTACTAGATCCCAGAATTCCCACTCATATGAGAGATGTGGCGTGGCTGGGGCTCCATGGTAAGATGTACGTCAGAGATAACCTAAAGTGCAGGAATGTATCAGACAGATCCTGTCCTAGAGAAGAGTGTCCCCGTATACAGGAGACTATGGAGCATCTGCTTCTAGAGTGTCCCCATATACAGGAGACCATGGAGCATCTGCTGCTAGAGTGTCCCCATATACAGGAGACCATGGAGCATCTGCTTCTAGAGTGTCCCCATATACAGGAGACCATGGAGCATCTGCTGCTAGAGTGTCCCCATATACAGGAGACCATGGAGCATCTGCTTCTAGAGTGTCCCCATATACAGGAGACCATGGAGCATCAGCTTCTAGAGTGTCCCCATATACAGGAGACCATGGAGCATCTGCTGCTAGAGTGTCCCCATATACAGGAGACCATGGAGCATCTGCTGCTAGAGTGTCCCCATATACAGGAGACCATGGAGCATCGGCTTCTAGAGTGTCCCCATATACAGGAGACCATGGAGCATCTGCTGCTAGAGTGTCCCCATATACAGGAGACCATGGAGCATCTGCTGCTAGAGTGTCCCCGTATACAGGAGACCATGGAGCATCTGCTGCTAGAGTGTCCCTTCAGTATGCAGGTATGGGAGTGTGTGTCCTTGTCCCTAAAGTTACCGCACCTGGTGGGACAGTCGTATGGTCAGCTGCTGTACGGAGACTTCCAGCCTGAGCTCAGGGCGTATAACCGAAGCTCACTATATGTAATAAATGTGGTGACCATCTATCATCTGTGGTGTGCACGGTGCTGCCTGCTCATCAATAAGGAGGTCCTGTCCTGTGATAGTGTCAGGTATAAGATCCAGGAAAGTCTCAAGACAGTGTATAAGAAGGATATAAAGATTAACTCAGGTAATGTGAACTGGAGGAACATTCATGTGGCGGGATTTATCAATGTTATCTAATATTATTGTGTAAGTGATGTAACAACACAGTATTTATTTTCTTTAATATTTATTATTTTGTGATTTTAATGTAATTATTCTGTAATATTTGGTTGTCAGTTTCAAATAAAAAGATCATTATAGTAGTTATATTCTTGTACATAGGGGCAGTATTATAGTAGTTATATTCTTGTACATAGAAGCAGTATTATAGTAGTTATATTCTTGTACATATTAGCAGTATTATAGTAGTTATATTCTTGTACATAGGGAGAAGTATTACAGTAGTTATATTCTTGTACATAGGGGGCAGTATTATAGTAGTTATATTCTTGTACATAGGGGCAGTATTATAGTAGTTATATTCTTGTACATAGGGAGCAGTATTATAGTAGTTATATTCTTGTACATAGGGAGCAGTATTATAGTAGTTATATTCTTGTACATAGGAGCAGTATTATAGTAGTTATATTCTTGTACATAGGAACAGTATTATAGTAGTTATATTCTTGTACATAGGAGCAGTATTATAGTAATTATATTCTTGTATATAGGAGCAGCATTATAGTAGTTATATTCTTGTATATAGGAGCAGTATTATAGTAGTTATATTCTTATACATAGGGGCAGTATTATAGTAGTTATATTCTTGTACATAGGGGCAGTATTATAGTAGTTATATTCTTGTATATAGGAGCAGTATTATAGTAGTTATATTCTTGCACACAGGGGGCAGTATTATAGTAGTTATATTCTCGTATATAGGAGCAGTATTATAGTAGTTATATTCTTGTATATAGGAGCAGTATTATAGTAGGTATATTCTTATACATAGGGGCATTATTATAGTAGTTATATTCTTGTACATAGGGGCAGTATTATAGTAGTTATATTCTTGTACATAGGGGGCAGTATTATAGTAATTATATTCTTGTATATAGGAGCAGTATTATAGTAGTTATATTCTTGTATATAGGAGCAGTATTATAGTAGTTATATTCTTGTATATAGGAGCAGTATTATAGTAGGTATATTCTTATACATAGGGGCAGTATTACAGTAGTTATATTCTTGTACATAGGGGCAGTATTATAGTAGTTATATTCTTGTACATAGGGGCAGTATTATAGTAGTTATATTCTCGTATATAGGAGCAGTATTATAGTAGTTATATTCTTGTACATAGGGGGCAGTATTATAGTAGTTATATTCTCGTATATAGGAGCAGTATTATAGTAGTTATATTCTTGTATATAGGAGCAGTATTATAGTAGGTATATTCTTATACATAGGGGCATTATTATAGTAGTTATATTCTTGTACATAGGGGCAGTATTATAGTAGTTATATTCTTGTACATAGGGGGCAGTATTATAGTAATTATATTCTTGTATATAGGACCAGTATTATAGTAGTTATATTCTTGTATATAGGAGCAGTATTATAGTAGTTATATTCTTGTATATAGGAGCAGTATTATAGTAGGTATATTCTTATACATAGGGGCAGTATTACAGTAGTTATATTCTTGTACATAGGGGCAGTATTATAGTAGTTATATTCTTGTATATAGGAGCAGTATTATAGTAGTTATATTCTTGTACATAGGGGGCAGTATTATAGTAGTTATATTCTTGTACATAGGGGGCAGTATTATAGTAGTTATATTCTTGTACGTAGGGGGCAGTATTATAGAAGTTATATTCTTGTACATAGGGGGCAATATTATAGCAGTTATATTCTTGTACATAGGGGGCAGTATTATAGTAGTTATATTCTTGTACATAGGGGGCATTATTATAGTAGTTATATTCTTGTATATAGGAGCAATATTATAGTAGTTATATTCTTGTATATAGGAGCAGTATTATAGTAGTTATATTCTTGTACATAGGAGCAGTATTATAGTAGTTATATTCTTGTATATAGGAGCAGTATTATAGTAGTTATATTCTTGTATATAGGAGCAGTATTAAAGCAGGTATATTCTTATACATAGGGGCAGTATTATAGTAGTTATATTCTTGTACATAGGGGCAGTATTATAGTAGTTATATTCTTGTATATAGGAGCAGTATTATAGTAGTTATATTCTTGTACATAGGGGGTAGTATTATAGTAGTTATATTCTTGTATATAGGAGCAGTATTATAGTAGTTATATTCTTATACATAGGAGGCAGGATTATAGTAGTTATATTCTTTTACATAGGGGCAGTATTATAGTAGGTATATTCTTGTACATAGAGGGCAGTATTATAGTAGTTATATTCTTGTATATAGGAGCAGTATTATAGTAGTTATAATCTTGTATATAGGAGCAGTATTATAGTAGTTATATTCTTGTATATAGGAGCAGTATTATAGTAGTTATATTCTTATACATAGGAGCAGTATTATAGTAGGTATATTCTTGTACATAGGGGCAGTATTATAGTAGGTATATTCTTGTACATAGGGGGCAGTATTATAGTAGTTATATTCTTGTACATAGGGGGCAGTATTATAGTAGTTATATTCTTGTACATAGGGGGCATTATTACAGTAGTTATCTTCTTGTATATAGGAGCAGTATTATAGTAGTTATATTCTTGTACATAGGGGGCAGTATTATAGTAGTTATATTCCTGTACATAGGGGGCAGTATTATAGTAGTTATATTCTTGTATATAGGAGCAGTATTATAGTATTTATATTCTTGTATATAGGAGCAGTATTATAGTAGTTATATTCTTATACATAGGGGCAGTATTATAGTAGTTATATTCTTGTACATAGGGGCAGTATTATAGTAGTTATATTCTTGTATATAGGAGCAGTATTATAGTAATTATATTCTTGCACATAGGGGGTAGTATTATAGTAGTTATATTCTTGCACATAGGGGGCAGTATTATAGTAGTTATATTCTCGTATATAGGAGCAGTATTATAGTAGTTATATTCTTGTATATAGGAGCAGTATTATAGTAGGTATATTCTTATACATAGGGGCAGTATTATAGTAGTTATATTCTTGTATATAGGAGCAGTATTATAGTAGTTATATTCTTGTATATAGGAGCAGTATTAAAGCAGGTATATTCTTATACATAGGGGCAGTATTATAGTAGTTATATTCTTGTACATAGGGGCAGTATTATAGTAGTTATATTCTTGTATATAGGAGCAGTATTATAGTAGTTATATTCTTGTACATAGGGGGTAGTATTATAGTAGTTATATTCTTGTATATAGGAGCAGTATTATAGTAGTTATATTCTTATACATAGGAGGCAGGATTATAGTAGTTATATTCTTTTACATAGGGGCAGTATTATAGTAGGTATATTCTTGTACATAGAGGGCAGTATTATAGTAGTTATATTCTTGTATATAGGAGCAGTATTATAGTAGTTATATTCTTGTATATAGGAGCAGTATTATAGTAGTTATATTCTTGTATATAGGAGCAGTATTATAGTAGTTATATTCTTATACATAGGAGCAGTATTATAGTAGGTATATTCTTGTACATAGGGGCAGTATTATAGTAGGTATATTCTTGTACATAGGGGGCAGTATTATAGTAGTTATATTCTTGTACATAGGGGGCAGTATTATAGTAGTTATATTCTTGTACATAGGGGGCATTATTACAGTAGTTATCTTCTTGTATATAGGAGCAGTATTATAGTAGTTATATTCTTGTACATAGGGGGCAGTATTATAGTAGTTATATTCCTGTACATAGGGGGCAGTATTATAGTAGTTATATTCTTGTATATAGGAGCAGTATTATAGTATTTATATTCTTGTATATAGGAGCAGTATTATAGTAGTTATATTCTTATACATAGGGGCAGTATTATAGTAGTTATATTCTTGTACATAGGGGCAGTATTATAGTAGTTATATTCTTGTATATAGGAGCAGTATTATAGTAATTATATTCTTGCACATAGGGGGTAGTATTATAGTAGTTATATTCTTGCACATAGGGGGCAGTATTATAGTAGTTATATTCTCGTATATAGGAGCAGTATTATAGTAGTTATATTCTTGTATATAGGAGCAGTATTATAGTAGGTATATTCTTATACATAGGGGCAGTATTACAGTAGTTATATTCTTGTACATAGGGGCAGTATTATAGTAGTTATATTCTTGTATATAGGAGCAGTATTATAGTAGGTATATTCTTATACATAGGAGCATTATTATAGTAGTTATATTCTTGTACATAGGGGGCAGTATTATAGTAATTATATTCTTGTATATAGGAGCAGTATTATAGTAGTTATATTCTTGTATATAGGAGCAGTATTATAGTAGGTATATTCTTGTACATAGGAGGCAGTATTATAGTAGTTATATTCTTGTACATAGGGGGCAGTATTATAGTAGTTATATTCTTGTACATAGGGGGCATTATTACAGTAGTTATATTCTTGTATATAGGAGCAGTATTATAGTAGTTATATTCTTGTATATAGGAGCAGTATTATAGTAGTTATATTCTTGTACATAGGGGGCAGTATTATAGTAGTTATATTCCTGTACATAGGGGGCAGTATTATAGTAGTTATATTCTTGTATATAGGAGCAGTATTATAGTAGTTATATTCTTGTATATAGGGGCAGTATTACAGTAGTTATATTCTTGTATATAGGGGCAGTATTATAGTAGTTATATTCTTGTACATAGGGGCAGTATTATAGTAGTTATATTCTTGTATATAGGAGCAGTATTATAGTAGTTATATTCTTGCACATAGGGGGCAGTATTATAGTAGTTATATTCTCGTATATAGGAGCAGTATTATAGTAGTTATATTCTTGTATATAGGAGCAGTATTATAGTAGGTATATTCTTATACATAGGGGCAGTATTACAGTAGTTATATTCTTGTACATAGGGGCAGTATTATAGTAGTTATATTCTTGTATATAGGAGCAGTATTATAGTAGGTAAATTCTTATACATAGGGGCATTATTATAGTAGTTATATTCTTGTACATAGGGGCAGTATTATAGTAGTTATATTCTTGTACATAGGGGGCAGTATTATAGTAATTATATTCTTGTATATAGGAGCAGTATTATAGTAGTTATATTCTTGTATATAGGAGCAGTATTATAGTAGGTATATTCTTATACATAGGGGCAGTATTACAGTAGTTATATTCTTGTACATAGGGGCAGTATTATAGTAGTTAAATTCTTGTATATAGGAGCAGTATTATAGTAGTTATATTCTTGTACATAGCGGGCAGTATTATAGTAGTTATATTCTTGTACATAGGGGGCAGTATTATAGTAGTTATATTCTTGTATATAGGGGGCAGTATTATAGCAGTTATATTCTTGTACATAGGGGGCAGTATTATAGTAGTTATATTCTTGTACATAGGGGGCAGTATTATAGTAGTTATATTCTTGTACATAGCGGGCAGTATTATAGTAGTTATATTCTTGTACATAGGGGGCAGTATTATAGTAGTTATATTCTTGTATATAGGGGGCAGTATTATAGCAGTTATATTCTTGTACATAGGGGGCAGTATTATAGTAGTTATATTCTTGTATATAGGGGGCAGTATTATAGCAGTTATATTCTTGTACATAGGGGCAGTATTATAGTAGTTATATTCTTGTACATAGGAGCAGCATTATAGTAGTTATATTCTTGTATATAGGAGCAGTATTATAGTAGTTATATTCTTATACATAGGGGCAGTATTATAGTAGTTATATTCTTGTACATAGGGGCAGTATTATAGTAGTTATATTCTTGTATATAGGAGCAGTATTATAGTAGTTATATTCTTGCACATAGAGGGCAGTATTATAGTAGTTATATTCTTGTATATAGGAGCAATATTATAGTAGTTATATTCTTGTATATAGGAGCAGTATTATAGTAGTTATATTCTTGTACATAGGAGCAGTATTATAGTAGTTATATTCTTGTATATAGGAGCAGTATTATAGTAGGTATATTCTTATACATAGGGGCAGTATTATAGTAGTTATATTCTTGTACATAGGGTCAGTATTATAGTAGTTATATTCATGTATATAGGAGCAGTATTATAGTAGTTATATTCTTGTACATATGGGGCAGTATTATAGTAGTTATATTCTTGTACATAGGGGGCAGTATTATAGTAGTTATATTCTTGTACATAGGGGGCAGTATTATAGTAGTTAGATTCTTGAACATAGGGGGCAGTATTATAGTAGTTAGATTCTTGTATATAGGAGCAGTATTATAGTAGTTATATTCTTTTACATAGGGGGCAGTATTATAGTAGTTATATTCTTGTACATAGGGGCAGTATTATAGTAGTTATATTCTTGTACATAGGGGCAGTATTATAGTAGTTATATTCTTGTATATAGGAGCAGTATTATAGTAGTTATATTCTTGCACATGGGGGCAGTATTATAGTAGTTATATTCTCGTATATAGGAGCAGTATTATAGTAGTTATATTCTTGTATATAGGAGCAGTATTATAGTAGGTATATTCTTATACATAGGGGCATTATTATAGTAGTTATATTCCTGTACATAGGGGCAGTATTATAGTAGTTATATTCTTGTACATAGGGGGCAGTATTATAGTAATCATATTCTTGTATATAGGAGCAGTATTATAGTAGTTATATTCTTGTATATAGGAGCAGTATTATAGTAGGTATATTCTTATACATAGGGGCAGTATTACAGTAGTTACATTCTTGTACATAGGGGCAGTATTATAGTAGTTATATTCTTGTATATAGGAGCAGTATTATAGTAGTTATATTCTTGTACATAGGGGGCAGTATTATAGTAGTTATATTCTTGTACATAAGGGGCAGTATTATAGTAGTTATATTCTTGTACATAGGGGGCAGTATTATAGCAGTTATATTCTTGTACATAGGGGCAGTATTATAGTAGTTATATTCTTGTACATAGGGGGCATTATTATAGTAGTTATATTCTTGTATATTGGAGCAGTATTATAGTAGTTATATTCTTGTATATAGGAGCAATATTATAGTAGTTATATTTTTGTATATAGGAGCAGTATTATAGTAAGTATATTCTTATACATAGGGGCAGTATTATAGTAGTTATATTCTTGTACATAGGGGCAGTATTATAGTAGTTATATTCTTGTATATAGGAGCAGTATTATAGTAGTTATATTCTTGTACATAGGGGGCAGCATTATAGTAGTTATATTCTTGTACATAGGGGGCAGTATTATAGAAGTTATATTCTTGTACATAGGGGGCAGTATTATAGTAGTTAGATTCTTGTACATAGGGGGCAGTATTATAGTAGTTATATTCTTGTACATAGGAGCAGTATTATAGTAGTTATATTCTTGTACATAGGGGGCAGTATTATAGTAGGTATATTCTTGTACATAGGAGCAGTATTATAGTGGCTATATTCTTGTACATAGGGAGCAGTATTATAGTAGTTATATTCTTGTACATAGGAGCAGTATTATAGTAGCTATATTCTTGTACCTAGGGAGCAGTATTATAGTGGTTATATTCTTGTACATAGGAGCAGTATTATAGTAGTTATATTCTTGTACATATGAGGCAGTATTATAGTAGTTATATTCTTGTACATAGGGAGCAGTATTATAGTAGCTATATTCTTGTACCTAGGAGCAGTATAGTAGTTATATTCTTGTACATAGAGGGCAGTATTATAGTAGTTATATTCTTGTATATAGGGGGCAGTATTATAGTAGTTATATTCTTGTACATAGGAGCAGTATTATAGTAGTTATATTCTTGTACATATGGGGCAGTATTATAGTAGTTATATTCTTGTACATAGGGAGCAGTATTATAATAGTTATATTCTTGTACATAGGAGCAGTATAGTAGTTATATTCTTGTACATAGGGGGCAGCATTATAGCAGTTATATTCTTGTACATAGGGGCAGCATTATAGCAGTTATATTCTTGTACATAGGGGCAGTATTATAGTAGTTATATTCTTGTACATAGGAGTAGTATTATAGTAGTTATATTCTTGTACATAGGGGCAGTATTATAGTAGTTATATTCTTGTATATTGGAGCAGTATTATAGCAGTTATATTCTTGTATATAGGAGCAGTATTATAGTAGTTATATTCTTGTATATAGGAGCAGTATTATAGTAGGTATATTCTTATACATAGGGGGCAGTATTATAGTAGTTAGATTCTTGTATATAGTAGCAGTATTATAGTAGTTATATTCTTGTACATAGGGGGCAGTATTATAGTAGTTATATTCTTGTACATAGGGGGCAGTATTATAGTAGTTATATTCTTGTATATAGGGGGCAGTATTATAGTAGTTATATTCTTGTACATAGGAGCAGTATTATAGTAGTTATATTCTTGTACATATGGGGCAGTATTATAGTAGTTATATTCTTGTACATAGGGAGCAGTATTATAATAGTTATCTTCTTGTACATAGGAGCAGTATAGTAGTTATATTCTTGTACATAGGGGGCAGCATTATAGCAGTTATATTCTTGTACATAGGGGCAGCATTATAGCAGTTATATTCTTGTACATAGGGGCAGTATTATAGTAGTTATATTCTTGTACATAGGAGTAGTATTATAGTAGTTATATTCTTGTACATAGGGGCAGTATTATAGTAGTTATATTCTTGTATATTGGAGCAGTATTATAGCAGTTATATTCTTGTATATAGGAGCAGTATTATAGTAGTTATATTCTTGTATATAGGAGCAGTATTATAGTAGGTATATTCTTATACATAGGGGGCAGTATTATAGTAGTTAGATTCTTGTATATAGTAGTAGTATTATAGTAGTTATATTCTTGTACATAGGGGGCAGTATTATAGTAGTTATATTCTTGTACATAGGGGGCAGTATTATAGTAGTTATATTCTTGTACATAGGGGGCAATTTTTATTAGTAAAAAACAAACAGTGCATATTACAATACAATCCGATCAAAAAAACAAAAGCAAAACCATAATCATTCAACAGAAACAAAAACAATAGAAATCTAATAACATAAAAATATTACAGTAGAATTAGCTCAAGTCCATTGCTCTCGAAATAGGGCGAGAGGAAAAAAAAAAAAAAAAAAAAAAATGAAACGATTAACCAACAAAAATTGATTTGTTATTGTATATCCACATTAATCCATGTGTACATTCCTCCATAATGTTTTGTTTTTACCATTTTTCCTGATCTCTAGACATTTTATACACCTCAATTCAGACAGGATCAGGCTCACGGCTGCGGTGTGATGGAAGGGTTCACTGCTGATGGAGACGCGGGTTCTCGTATGCCATTGATAGTATTTTATGACTGTTATTATCAGATACATGGTCCCCCGGTCAATGTTACTTACAGTAGATGGGACACCATAGATGATATCTGGGTATTTTAGGGTCAGCAATCTTGGGACTTTTAACTTATAAGATATTTCTTCCCATATTTTCCTCCCGCCCCAGCACTCCGTTATAAAATGTGCCATTGTCTCTTCTTGCTGACAGCCCAGGGGACACATTCGATCTGACACACTAAGGTACTTAAGGTTACCCCGAACATATAGTCTTCCATGTAGCGACAGCCAGGCGATGTCAAAAAACTTAGCTGGGAGTCTCGCTGCATTGAGAAACCTCAGACTTTCCAGCAAGGTGGTAGTTGTGCCGTCTCTCAGTGCAGGCGGCACACAAAAGAAAGTCCGGCATATCCTGACATACAGGTCCT
The DNA here is from genome assembly GCF_046119375.1 of Phyllobates terribilis. Taxonomy (NCBI): domain Eukaryota; kingdom Metazoa; phylum Chordata; class Amphibia; order Anura; family Dendrobatidae; genus Phyllobates; species Phyllobates terribilis. The sequence continues at coordinate 377,322,579 of NW_027362768.1, read as the reverse complement.
TCCTGGTCTTATTCTCAATTTCATACTTCTCTGCTCCCCACTTCTTCAGACACCTGAGACCATATTCCAGATACTGGGGGAGGTGGTCACCTGTCCATCTCCTCCTCTTGAGACTGCCGCCTCGCACCCAAGACTCTGCAAAAGGCAATATCCAATCCCTGATACTATTTACCCACAGGGCACTTGAATCCAGGTTACCAAAATTAACTTTCAGAAACATGGAGTCAAAGAAGACCCTCGGATTTAGCATATCCAGCCCACCCTCTCTCCGCTGCAGGTAAGTAATCCCTCTTTTTACTGGGTTCAACCTATTCCCCCACAAGAGTTGGAAGAACAGGCTGAGGAGCCTCGCCGAGAAAGATTCTGGCAAAGGAAAAATGACAGAGACGTACAAGAAGACGGGAACCAAGTAAGTCTTCAACATAGCGACCCTTTCTCTGTAGGTCAGCCTCCAGTTCTTCCATCGCTGAACCTTTGCATTCCCGGTTTCCAATTTCTCTTCCCAATTTAGCTTGCCATTATCATCCCTCCCAAATTTAACCCCTAGGATCTTAATATGGGTGGAGGCTTTGGCAAACTGTGGCAGATCAAAGCCTGGTTCAGAATCCAATGTCCACAGAGCTCGACTCTTTTCAAGATTGACCAGAGACCCAGAGGCCTCCGAGTAGCTTCTGATTGCCGCCGATAACATCCGCACCTCATGAGGATCAGATATCACCAACGTCACATCATCCGCGTAGGCGACAACAGTCAGAGGCAAGCAGTGGGGGACCGGCACCGCCTGAAAGTCACACTCCTGTAGTGACCTCAAAAACGGGTCTATGGCAAAAACATACAGGAGCGGACTGAGCGGGCAGCCCTGTCTCACCCCTGCCTCAACTCCAAAAGTATCACCCTGCCAACCATTAATCAGAGGAAAGCTCACCGCCTCTCTATACAAAGTCTTCAGCCAATCCACGAATTGTCCCGGAACACCGTACTTTGACAAAGTGGCCCACAGATAATCGTGATCAACCCTGTCAAAGGCTTTAGCCTGGTCCAGACTGACAACATATCTCCCACACCGCAGAACTTTACATCTCTCAAACATCTCCCGTATCGAGATGACTGCTCCAGAGATATTCCGCCCTTTTACTGTGCCAAACTGAGAGCCTGCCAACAGTGCCGGGGACAAACAAACTAACCTAGAAAACAGGATCTTTGCCAGAATCTTCCTGTCTACATTCAAGAGGGCAATCGGCCTCCAATTCTTGATGTCGCTTGGCTCTTTACCTTTAGACAGGAGAATTAACGAAGACACTCTCATGGATGGAGGCATCAGGTGATTTTCTAGACAATTTTTGTAAACATCCACAAGAATTGGAGCCAGGAGGTCTCTGAATTTCTTATAGAATTCTGCTGTTAAACCATCTGGACCTGGTGCCTTCTTCAGATGTAACTTATTAATGGCCTCCTTAACTTCCTGCACCGTTAATTCTGCTGTCAAAGGAGAAAAGTCCAGATCGTTAGTGTCAGGCATTGGAGTTGCCTCCAAGAATTGAGCCATCTTGTCTTTATCCAAAACTTTCCTCTGAAACAAGTCAGTATAATAAGATCTCACGACCCCCAGGATACCCTCCCGAGATTCCTGCAATACACCCTGGGAGTTGGAGAGACCTGTGACCAATTTATTAGCCACCCGCTCCCGGCAATTCTCAAAGGGATCAGGTGCCCCCAAGGTCCCATAATCCCGCTCAAGAACCAGGGAGGTATACCTGCTGTACTGATACTGCCTTATCTCAGATTTCAGCCGGTCAATCCTCTCTTTGTCATCCCCACCCGCCGAATAGAGTGACTCCAATTCCTTACGCAGTCTTAGGTACTGGCTGTACTTGTTCCTCCCTTTATTAACTGACAGTCTCTTCAAGAGGGATCTGATATCATCCTTGACGTCCTCCCACCAGTCGGCCATGTTGTCATAGAAATCTACCCTCTGTAAATGACCCTGAAAAAGGAAGTGGACACAACTCCGAACATGCATGTCATCCAGGAGGCTGGAGTTTAGCTTCCACAACCCTCTACCGATGTCAGGACGGTTAGTGGCCCCCAGGCAGAAACACAAGGCAAGGTGATCAGAGAAAGGAACGGTTTTCTCACTGATGGCACTGACAACTTCAGTAGGACTCACAAAAGCCAAATCTATCCTACTACTTCTGTTGGAACATGAGTAAGTAAATTTTGGCGTCCGACCTCTTTGCGTAAAAGCGTCAGTCAGTCCGGTCTGCAAAATTATGTTTTTTAAGACTTTGCCATCCCTGGTCACTGTCCTGCCTGAGATACTGTCACCAGATGTCATTATGGCATTAAAGTCACCCGCCATCACCACCGGGAGAGAGGTGAAGAGTAGAGATGAGCGTTGTTCTACTCGAACTGTTCGCCAATCTCAAATTCGAGCTGTTTTGGGCGGTGTTCGAGCCGGTCGGCGAACACGAACAATTTGAGAAAAATTCGGCTGTTCGAGGTTATGTTCGATAACTGTTCGTGCACCAAAATCATAACTGGATTTTTTCTCAGTAATGATGAAAATTAATGTTAATACGCAGTTTGAGTGTACAGCGGGGCGGGGGGAGGGGCAGGGGATGGATCTCTGCAGGAACAATGAAGATCTCCATTTTTTTTTCTCTTTCCCGCATTTGCAGTGGGGAGGTGCAATCTGTCAGCCTATCAGCAGCGCACACACGGAGCGAAGTGCTTTTTTTCACACAAGCAAGGGCATGTGTGATTGGCAGTGTATGTCACATGTCCTTGCCCTATAAGACCAAGCCATTTTCCCCGTCGCCACCATTTTCTCACTGCTGCAGCTGAGTGTTAGACGGCACCGCTGTTGCTGTGTGCGCTATACCTTGTTAATTTCAAGCCAATTTTCGCACAAATATACAGATAGCTTGGGAGTAGGGAATAGTTGTGATTGCAGTCCTTTTAAGGACTAGGTTACAGCATTTCCTACGACTTTTATCAGGCAGGTCTGTGCTCTTAAATAGATAGATTGTGGGAGTAAAGACTAATTGTAATTGGAGTCCTTTTCAGGACTAGGTTACATCAGTTCCTATCAGTTTTTGCCAGGCAGGTCTGTGCCAGTGCTGTGCAAGTTTTTTTCACAGCATTTGGCTGAATCTAGCAAAGCTAATCCTTTTTGGCCTATTGCAGAGTGTGTTAGTCAGTGGAGTAGCCTATCTGTGTTGCAAGATATACCACCTGTGTATAGAATACCAATTTTTTTACTGCACCTAGTGAAGTAAAATCTTTTGGGCATAGCATCATTCTATTAGTCCATCTATACTGACCTCCATCAGGTTGCAAACTGAATATAATTTTTTTCTGCATCTAGCTCTGAAAAAATATTTGGGCTTCTAGCTGTGTGTGGGTCTTGTTCTATTAGTCCTTCTATACTGACCTCCAGCAGGTTGCAAATTGAATATAATTTTTTTCTGCATCTAGCTCTGAAAAAATATTTGGGCTTCTAGCAGTGTGTGGGACTTGGTCTATTAGTCCATCTATACTGACCTCCATCAGGTTGCAAATTAAAAATAATTTTTTTCTGCATCTAGCTCTGAAAAAATATTTGGGCTTCTAGCAGTGTGTGGGACTTGGTCTATTAGTCCATCTATACTGACCTCCATCAGGTTGCAAATTAAAAATAATTTTTTTCTGCATCTAGCTCTGAAAAAATATTTGGGCTTCTAGCAGTGTGTGGGACTTGGTCTATTAGTCCATCTATACTGACCTCCATCAGGTTGCAAATTGAATAAAAAAATTTTCTGCATCTAGCTCTGAAAAAATATTTGGGCTTCTAGCGGTGTGTGGGACTTGGTCTATTAGTCCATCTATACTGACCTCCATCAGGTTGCAAATTAAAAATAATTTTTTTCTGCATCTAGCTCTGAAAAAATATTTGGGCTTCTAGCAGTGTGTGGGACTTGGTCTATTAGTCCATCTATACTGACCTCCATCAGGTTGCAAATTAAAAATAATTTTTTTCTTCATTTAGCTCTGAAAAAATATTTGGGCTTCTAGCAGTGTGTGGGACTTGTTCTATTAGTCCTTCTATACTGACGTCCAGCAGGTTGCAAATTGAATATAATTTTTTTCTGCATCTAGCTCTGAAAAAATATTTGGGCTTCTAGCGGTGTGTGGGACTTGGTCTATTAGTCCATCTATACTGACCTCCATCAGGTTGCAAATTAAAAATAATTTTTTTCTGCATCTAGCTCTGAAAAAATATTTGGGCTTCTAGCAGTGTGTGGGACTTGGTCTATTAGTCTATCTATACTGACCTCCATCAGGTTGCAAATTAAAAATAATTTTTTTCTTCATTTAGCTCTGAAAAAATATTTGGGCTTCTAGCAGTGTGTGGGACTTGTTCTATTAGTCCTTCTATACTGACCTCCAGCAGGTTGCAAATTGAATATAATTTTTTTCTGCATCTACCTCTGAAAAAATATTTGGGCTTCTAGCGGTGTGTGGGACTTGGTCTATTAGTCCATCTATACTGACCTCCATCAGGTTGCAAATTAAAAATAATTTTTTTCTGCATCTAGCTCTGAAAAAATATTTGGGCTTCTAGCAGTGTGTGGGACTTGGTCTATTAGTCCATCTATACTGACCTCCATCAGGTTGCAAATTGAATAAAAAAAATTTCTGCATCTAGCTCTGAAAAAATATTTGGGCTTCTAGCGGTGTGTGGGACTTGGTCTATTAGTCCATCTATACTGACCTCCATCAGGTTGCAAATTAAAAATATTTTTTTTCTGCATCTAACCCAGCCAATAGTTTTGGCCTAATACCACAGTTTGGCCACTCAGCTCTGCTCGGTTACCATCCATTATTTTTTTGTGCAAACAACTCCAGAGTTGTGAATTAGTTAACCACCAAAATGAGTGGAAAAAGGCCTGCTGCTGGTGGAAAGGGGAATAGGCGTGTTGGGAAGGGGAAAAAAGGTTGTGTCCGTGGGGTAGGTGCAGAAGAAAGACCATCTTCCAGCCAAACTAAAATGTCTACTTCTTTTAGCGGACAATGTGATAAGATCCCTTTCTTACGGCCACGCCAATCGCTACAAATTCCAGATGAGGCACAAAAACAGCAGGTGCTTCAACGGATATCAAGTGCTCCTTTAAGTGGGCTCTCCTCCACATCAACTTCAACATCACAAATACTCCAGTCCTCAAAGGTGTCACCCAAATCGCACTTGCTTCCTCACAGCTCCCAAATCTCCAGCTGCCCGTCTGAGTATGAGGTAGAACAGATGGTTGAGTCTGCAGAGCTGTTTACTCATACTATAGCCTGGGAATCAGAGGTCGACTCCAGCGCTTCTGTGAATCCAGACGAGGAAATGATCTGCACTGATGCCCAGAATCTTTATGAGTCGGATCCAGGACCAGACGCAGAAGGTTCTGACCATAATGTAGACCCTCATTCCCAAACTGTAACTCCTGTTGGTGGAGACAATGAGGAAGACGATGATAAGACTCAAATACCTGATTGGAGCGACAACTTTAGTTTTTTGTCAGGGCAGGAACAGGTTGGCTCTGAGGACGACGGGTGTGATAACGCACAGGGTGATGATGATGAGGTCGGAGATGCCACTTACTGTCAACCCACAGTCAGCCAAGAGATGAGGTCAGCAGAGGAGGTGGAGGAAGATGCTAGTGACGACGAGGTCAGGTTGCGCCTTCCTGGACAGAGACGTAGTACTGGAAGCACGTCAACAACTGCATCCTCAAACACAACTCTGCCTCTCACCACAAGTCGTGGTGGCTCTTCAGGTCGCATGGGTGCTAAGCCTTGCATAGCCTGGGCATTTTTTCAGATCGATAAAGATGACCCAACTCGTGTTATCTGTAACATTTGTCAGCAAAAGCTAAGTAGAGGCCAAAAAATACATAGTTTGAGTACTTCATGCATGAACCGGCACATGGACATGAAGCATAAGTTGCAGTGGGAAGCTCAGTGTGCTACAATGCGGTCTAGCCGGCCGGGCCAACCACCGTCTGCCATATCTTGTGCATCCGCGGACTCTTCATCCTCTGTGACTGGGGGGACAGCAGTCACACCTGTTTTGGGGCGCAGACCTGCCACCTCTTTACCCGCAACAGCCAGCGTGATTGGCAGGTCATCATTTTCTTTGGAGGTGGTAACACCAGCTGGTGATGAGCGCTGTCCGACATCGATAGCACCACCTTTGGATCAAGGCAACCTAACATGTCCGCCTGCATCTTCCTCACAGACCGGCAGTTTGCCGGGGACACCCTTATCAACCCCGTCTAAGCACAATAGCCAGCCCTCGGTTCCTCAGATGTGGACAAGTAAAAGACCATTTCCTCCTAGCCATGAGAAAGCTAAGAGGTTGAATTTCACCATCTGCAAGCTCTTGGCTACAGAAATGCTGCCTTTCCGCCTGGTGGACACAGAGGATTTTCGAGACCTTATGTCCGTCGCAGTGCCCCAGTACCAGATGCCCAGTCGGCACTACTTCTCAAAGAAAGGTGTGCCTGCGCTCCACCAGCATGTCGCACACAACATCACCGCTTCTTTGAGAAACTCTGTGTGTGACAGGGTGCATTTCACCACAGACACTTGGACGAGTAGGCATGGACAGGGGCGTTACATGTCGCTGACTGGGCACTGGGTAACTATGGTGACAGCAGGACAAGGGGCTGCTGTCCAAGTCTTGCCGTCCCCACGAGTTGTGCGTCAATCCTCTTTATGTCAAAGTTCCTCCACTGCTTCTGCCTCCTCAACCTCCTCTCGGTCTTCCACCTGCACCCAAAGCCAGTCTGGTCATGCCACAAGCTTTCTAACTGCGCAGAAGGGATCCTGCACACCTCCTTACTATGCTGGCAGTAGGGCTCAACGTCATCAGGCGGTTTTTACATTGAAATGTCTGGGAAATGTGAGTCACACAGCTGAGGAGTTGTGGTCAGCTCTGGAGAACCAATTTCATGAATGGTTGTCTCCACTGGACCTGAAACCAGGGAAGGCCGTGTGCGACAATGCTGCAAACCTGGGTGCGGCCCTTCGCCGGGGCAATGTCACACACGTGCCTTGTATGGCTCACGTGTTGAACCTGGTTGTCCAGCAATTTTTAGCCCACTATCCCAGACTAGATGGCCTTCTGCAGAGGGCACGGTCGCTGTGTGCTCACTTCCGCCGTTCGCATCCCGCAGCTCAGCGACTTACATCTCTACAGAAGTCATTGGGCCTGCCACTTCACCGGCTAAAATGCGATGTGCCTACCCGGTGGAATTTAACTCTGCACATGTTGCAGCGACTGTGGCAGCACCGACAAGCCCTGGTGCAATACGTTCTGACGTATAGCCTGGGCCAACGAGATTCAGAGGTGGGGCAAATCACGCTGGAGGAGTGGTCTCAGATCAGGGACCTATGCACCCTTCTGCACAGTTTTGAAATGGCGACGAAGATGTTTAGTGCTGACGATGCCATTATCAGCATGACTATTCCGGTGATTTACATGCTGGAGCACATGTTAAACAGAATTCGGAGTCAGGTGGTGGCACAAGAGGAGGTGGAGGAAGTAGAGGAGGAGGAGTTGTATGCGGAAGGGCTAACATCTGCAAGGTCCAGACGGTCGGCAGCACCAGGGCGGCAGGTATGTGAGGGTGGGGGAGATGATTTTACCAGGGCGCATGGTAGCAGCCAAACTAGTGAGGAAGGTGCAGGAGCCCAGGAAGAAGTGGAGGACGAACTGATGGAAGACTCATCAGATGAGGGAGACCTTGATCACATTTCTGTTGTGCGAGGTTGGGGGGAGAGGACAGAGGAAGGAAGCATGATTGTTACCTCGCCACCAACACAACAGGGACTTGGTGCTCCTGGATGCGCAACACACATGAGTGCCTTCTTGCTGCACTACCTGCAACATGACCCTCGAATTGTGAGAATTAGAAATAATCCTGACTACTGGGTTGCCACACTGTTAGATCCCCGGTACAAAAGTAAATTTGCAGAAATTATTCCTGCCATAGAAAGGGATGCACGCATGCAGGAGTATCAGCAGAGACTGTTGCAGAATCTTACATGTGCTTTTCCACAAAATACCAGTGGTGCACGTAGTGAATCTCACAGTTCCAACTTGCCAACCGTGGGACCGTCAAGTGTTCAGCACTCAAACCGTAACAGAACCACAGTATCTGCTGGTAACATCAATTTTGCGGAATCATTTCACCACTTTTTTAGCCCATCCTTTGCAAGGCCACAGGAGACAAGAAGTCTGACACATAGTCAACGCCTAGAGACGATGGTACAGGAGTATCTCCAAGTAAACATTGAAGCCACGACTGTGTCACTGGACCCTTGCTCTTTTTGGGCTTCCAATCTGGATAAATGGCCGGAGCTAGCCACTTACGCCTTGGAGATCTTGTCATGCCCCGCAGCCAGCGTTCTGTCTGAACGTGTGTTCAGCGCTGCTGGTGGTGTGCTGACAGATAAGCGCACGCGGCTCTCCACTGATAATGTAGACACACTCACGTTCATAAAGATGAACAAATCATGGATCCGAAACGACTTTTCTACCCCTGTGTCATCCTGGGGAGAGTAAAAGCTTGATGATTGGTTAAAATCACCCTACCAAACGTTTTAAGCTTTCAAATTACTAATCATGTTTATCTGTATCTTGACTGGAAAATAATTTGGGCTTTGTAGCAGTGTGCAGCACTGATCCTATTAGGCCATCTATAATAAGCTTCACCAGATTTAAAATTAAAAATAATTTTTAGCTGCATCTAGCCCGGAAAATAATTTTGGGGCTCCGAGATGCGCAAGACACATAAGTGCCTTCTTGCTGCACTACCTGCAGCATGACCCTCATATTGTCAGAATTCGAAGTAATCATGACTACTGGGTTGCCACACTCTTAGATCCCCCAAACTTTTCGATCAACCTTTTCATTTTAATAAAGACCAAAAAAATGGTCATTTTTGAAATTATAAGCATTAGCAGGTTGTTAGAAACTGAAATCAAACAGTTTTCAACTCAAAACTTTATTCTAGGTGATGTTACATTTTCACATAGGACCCCTTGTTCGAAAGGAGCTTCTGAACTCTCTCGTCCATTGAATTTGTCAGGTTTTGGATGGTTTCTGCTTCAATTGTTTTGCATGAGGACAGAATACCCTCCCAGAGCTGTTGCTTAGATGTGAACTGCCTCCCGCCATCATAGACACTCCTTTTAATGATGCTCCAAAGGTTCTGAATGGGGTAGAGGTCAGGGGAGCATGGGGGTCACACCATAAGTTTGTCCCCTTTTATGCCCATATCAGCCAGAGATGCAGATGTTTTATGTGCAGCATGAGATGGTGCATTATCATGCAGAAAAATGATCTTGCTGTGAAATACACGGTTCTTCTTCTTGAACCATGGCAGGAAGTGCTGTTTGAGAAAATCCACATACATTATGGAGTTCATCTTTAGCGCCTTCAGGGATCCTAAAGGGGCCGACAATCTCTCTCCCCATGATTCCAGCCCAAAACATTACTCCACCTCCTCCTTGTTGGCGCTGTAGCCGTTTTTGCGTGGGGTGTCCATCAACCAGCCATCCTCCACTCCATTCATCTGGACCATCGAGCGCTGCACGGCACTCATCCGTGAACAAAACAGTTTTGAAATCAGTCTTCATGTAATGTTTGGCCCACTGGAGCAGTTTCTGCTTGTGTGAAGTGGATAGAGGAGGTCGACAGGATGGCGTATGCACAGCTGCAAACCTCTGAAGGACCCTGCATCTTGTTGTTCGGGGGACGTTGGAGGCACAAGCAGCTTCAAAAACTTGTCTGCTGCTATGACAAGGCTTTTTTGCCGCTGCTCTTTCAACCTGACGTAATTGCCTGTAGGAAAGAGTCCTCAATTTGCCCTTATCAGCACGCACACGTGTGTACTGTGAATCAGCTACATACTTCTTGATTGCCAAGACACTTCATCCTGATCATCGCACAATGTTGATTGTAGTCATGCCTTGACCTAAACACTCCACAATTTGTTGCTTCTCAGCAGCCGACACATCCTTTTTCTTTCCCATTTTGGCAGAAAATGTAGGCTGCTTAATAATGTGAGAGAGCCTTCTTAAGTAGTCTTGCCTTTCATTGGACACACCTGCCAAACTAATTAGCACAGGTGTCTGCAATTGCTTACAGTGATATAAAGAGCCCTGACACACATCACCATCAATGAGTTTAACTGACAAACAAACAAATTCTTCCCTTATCACTCCTAAACACTTTTTGCATAATAATTTGGAACGCGGTGTACATGTGCTTTTCCACAAAACACCAGTGGTTCACGTAGTGAATCTTACAGTTCTAACTTGCCAACCGTGGTCTGTATGGAATTGTTCAATAAAGGGCCCAAAATTAAGATAACATAGATGGGAGAGGTCTCTATGAATAGGAATTCCTAAGTATTTGATACCCTGTGAGGGCCAGGCAAAGGGAAAGTTGGACTGGATGGAATCCTATATAGATTTAGGGAGGGAGACATCGAGGGCCTCAGACTTCGCTGCATTGATTTTAAAATTTTACCATGTAACAAAGTGATCTATTTCAGCCATAACAGCATGGATGGATATATGTGATTGAGTGATATATACTAGGACATCATCAGCAAATAGAGAGCACTTGTACTCGGTGCCTCCCACCTCAATCCACCTAATATTGGGGTTATGGCGAATTGATGAGAGCAGGTGCTCCGTCACTAGGATGTATAAGAGAGGGGACAGAGGACATCCCTGCCTTGTCCCATTGGTGATTGTGAAAGGTGATGAAAATGTTCTGACGCACCCCCTGGGCCTTGGGACACCCGGAGCCGGACCCTTTTTGGTGGATGCTGGTGGTTGTAGTCTTCGTGGCGGCGATCCGGTTCCGTGGCTCAGGGCGGTCAAACCAGTGGCGGAACTATTTATGTGGTTTTGATGTTTAAATGTCCGACTACGCCACCCGTGGATTGCGGTCAGAGTGAACCGCCGCTACAGGGCAGACCGCTAAGGCTGGTGTTGTGGGTGCAGCAGAGCGTAGCATAACTCCCCACGGGAGGAGTATAGCCTCAGGGCAGTGTATGCGGAGGATGGGGGTGATGGTGCAGGGCAGCAGCAGTAACGACACGGAGTCAGTGATGCAGTTCAGGGCCTTTACTCACAGTTCTTATTATCCAGACCACGTCTGCAGGTAACGGCTGCCCACGTCGTACTGTGCTCACCAGGTGAGGGGCTCAGACAACTCCCAGATAACTTTGGAGCGCTTCACAGGACCCCCTTTGTGTGTCCTTTGTCTGGCCTTTCTTACCAACACTTCTGTCCGGCTGCCTCGGGCCTCCTCTTGGTAAACTTGGCGCCAGTTTCCCTGACCCTATGTGGTGCCTTCCTAGCGGGTGGAGCAAGGGGCTGCGCCACATAAAATGTCAGAGCCTCCGGTTTCTAGCTGAGGGTCGTTTCCTGCCTCCACTAGTTCGGGGACCGGTCTCCCCCTTTGGCCTGACCCCTCCACGCAGGTGGATTCTGGCGTGCGGTGGCGACTCGCCCGTCCGCACCCCTGGGATCCCTTCATTCCTCGTTCCTGGAGCCTTCTCCGCTCCTCTTCCTTCCTTCTCCCTCTTGCAGGCCTGGGCCTCTGTTACTAGGCCCGCCTCCGGAGCAGAGCTCATGCAGAGCCCCTGCTCCCTGCCACTTCTGCTCAGACTTCTCTGCACTGAACTAAGATGGTGCCCACCTTTTATACTCCCTTCTCAATGCACCCAGGAACTGCTTCCTCCCTGCTCCTGCACTGCAGGGTTCCCCTTCCTCAGTGTTCCCTCCCCCCACTCCAGCCAGGGACAGGGACTGTCGTGCCCATCTCAGGGGCATATTGGTCGCCCTGCCCCACGGCAATGTGGTGTAATGCATGCAGGTGTCGGGTCCTGATCCACACTCCATCCTTATCTGAGAGTGAGATATCACACCTCTGGGTGAGGTGCAATATGTCTGTAGCAACCGAGCCCTCGGTGCTACAGTTCCATTTATCTTCAGCCTAGGTGACGTATTGTGATACAGGGCCGTGATTTTGGCTATAAAAGGGTCCCCTAGACCCCTACCCCAAGCTTTTTAAGAGAATCATATATGGCGTGCCAGGAGACTCTATGGAATGCTTTCTCAGCATCCAACGAGAGTATCTACTTACAAATTTTTAACTGCATCTAGCCCAGGAAATACTTTGTGACTAGTAGCAGTGTCTGCTAGTCAGCGGATTATCCCGGCTGTTAAGCAAGCTACACCACCTGTAGTTTGGACACTTAATTTTTTCAAAGGAAATGCTTCGGGACCACGGGATACTTAGTGAAGAGCATCAGGAGGCACCCCAAGGCATAGGGGCTGGGACTGGCACTAGGATGCCTTGCGGTGGACAGCCGAGCTCGATCCTTATAAAAGCTTTTTAACTGCAGCAGCTTTAGTGGACGCTACTGGAGCTGGAATTACGCGGCTGCTGGCATGAGACTTGCCCTCCAATAGATCCTTGTAAATGGATTTAAAGTGTATTCATTCAAATTAGAGGGACAATTTAAATTAAAAAGCTTAGAGCTGCCTCCACCACAGGGGGGCTCTCTCGACCCACCAGCGGACAGGCACCAGTATTGGGAGAGGGGGGCTGGCCGTCAGGGTTCACCGCGGCTCTGGCACAAACCCGGCGACACGGAGGTGGCACGGGCAGGAGCGGACTGGCCGTCTCGGCTTCTCACTTTTTGGATTTTAGAAGGGCATGACATGCCTATATCTGTGTCTCCCCCTCCTTTTACTCCTCCACCTCTTTTCTTTTCGCATGACTATATGTACTTGTCACTTTTCCATGTGTTAGTTGTGTCTTCTGAGCAGTTTGTCAGCTTTTGGACACCTTTGAAGGTGTTTTCTATGTGTTTCTATGTGTTTTTGTTTGCCTGCCATTGGTTTTAACGGTGTTCGAAGGTGTTCGACGAACAGTTCGACGAACAGTTCGGCGAACACACGGGTGTTCGACGAACCGAACCGAACTCGAACACTACGGGGGTGGCTCAACACTAGTGAAGAGATATGGCTTCACATTATTGAACAGCTGGATCCTGTCAGTCACTGTCTGAGGCCCATAGATGTTAATAAGCCGGAGCCGTCTACCCTGAACAGTGGCTTCCAGGACCGGACACCTTCCCATAACCACCTCCGTCATTCTATGTAAAGTCACATTATTGGTGTTAAACAGGATAGCGACCCCGGCATAAGGCTCCACAGCCAGTGACCAGAATGACGGACCAGATCTCCATTCCCTCTCAGCCTCTCTCATAAGCACCAGAGATGTCAATCTTGTTTCCTGTAGGAAAAAGACATCTGCATCAAGGTATCTCAGATGGTCATACACCGCATGTCTCGTCCTCCTCACCTTAATGCTGTTCACATTACTTGATGTAAATTTTAGGGAAAATCCGGCCATAAGAACACAGTATAAGAGGAGCAGAGAAGTAGAACCCGTCATCATAACTCAGAGGTGTTCTTTCCACTACTGGTCTCCATGTCTGACGCTACATTAGAGTCTATAGGTAAGGGTTTCCGCTTTGTAGGCGGAGGGTCCTCTGTTTCCCTCTCACACTCGGCCTCTATTCTTTTCAATTCCTAATCAAAATCTCCATCTGACTCAGATACAACTTCATATCTGTTAGATACGACCATCACACCAACACCACTGCTGACTTTTTTCTTGGCTTTATGGTCAGCATCATATTGTTCCTCGGGTTTACGGGAGGACGTGTCTTTTTTTCCTCCTTTTGGTCTGCTTGCTGTTACTATTATCAGGTAGAGATGGTGATACAGATGTGCAGGCCTCTTGGGGCGGCTGGCCTTGAAGGACAACCTCCATGCTTCCCTGTGCACCCTCTTCACACTGCTGCTCTGGTGTTACATGGTCTGACCCTTGATGGACGTCTGATCTAGTGAGTGTCTCCCCTGACATTAAGGCCTCCTCCTCCTGAGCCTCTGCTCCTACCACCAAATCCTCATCAGGAAAGTCCCTGCAGATGTTATGCCAAGCATCGGGACAGTCCTTGTGAGGGTGGCCGATCTTCCCACACAGGTTACACCTTATATTCTGGCAGCCTGCAGCTACATGGCCGACTTCCCCGCACAGACTGCACTTGACCACAGTACAGGAATTTGCCAGGTGACCCGCTTTGCCACATTTAAAACACTTACGAGGCTGCCCAGGATAGAAGCAAACACCTTTCTCCCGCCCAATGAAGAAGGAGTTGGGTAAGTGGGCAGTGACATTGTTACACTGGCGCAGCTTCACCAGGACCTTCCACCCTCCCGTCCAGATACCATCAACGTCACGATTCTTGGTGAGGTCAGAGACGAGGTCACAATACCTCCGGAGCCACACCACAATGTCCTGCGGGGGAACAGCCTCATTCCAGAAGATGATATTTACAGTGACTGTATCTGGCCTGGAAATGGGAACAAAGATAAATTTGTTCCATCCATCCGTGTCCCTGAACTTAGGGAAATTAGCCCAGAATCTGTCCAGATCAGGCATGATTTTAAAACTGACATCATATCCCTATCTGTCTGGAAGATTAATCACTGCCAAGATATTTAATGGCGCAAACCCCATCTGATGACACAGTAGCTCCCTGACCACAAACCTCCTGTCCGGCAGATCCTCCTTGAGACCTCTAGGCTTAAATCGCACCACGTTCCTTCTTTAGAAGGCCTGGCCGGTATAGTTGGTGCCAGAGGTGAAGGACGGAGCACCACGGCTCCAGGCATTACTGTGGGGAACCTGTGGGGTCACACTGGGCTGACTAACAGGGGGAGGGTCCGCTGCAGGGGGACCTGTCACCTCTTGTGCATTAGGTATCAAAGGGGGAAAATCACACACATTATTATCAACCACAATATCTTTATGAGGCAATGTGACATCCACCACAGACTGCGAGCCCCCTCCAGCCTCAGAGCCCCTGGGTACAGTGGGGTCATCCCCAGCCTGTGCATCAGCATTAGGGCTGTGCTGTGCACCATCAATACACACAGTCATACATGCAATGTCCTGCTCTTGTGTTGAGCATTCTGGGACTTGTGGTGCCTCTGCTGGATTCTGAGGTACATGTTGCTGCTCAGGCTCAGCTACAGTCTGCTGCTGCTGCAGTATTTGTCCCTCCTGGAAACAGAAACGTGCAGCTTGTAACACAGGTCGTGTCTGCTGCTTCAGGGGTTCATCCTGTACAGTCTCTGACCCTAATCCAGCATCAGAGGTCCTGGACTCCACAACAAAGTCCTGCTTGTGAGAGGTGAACCGCTCCCGGTTTCTGTAGGTCTCTGCCAGGGGCCCCATCCTCTCCAGGATACAGTCTATGTCCCTGACCACATTCGCCAGCTCCACACCCAGTGAGTAAAGTCTCTGGTCACACATAGCATTACTGTCAGGATTAGCAGCCTTCAGTTTATAGATAACATCAATCTCCATTTGCAGCATTTGTCTTTGCTGCTGTAACTCACCCATCTTCTTTACCAGGCCAGGTATCTCCTCTGCCAGCTGCAGCTCGGGTACACGCGCCGTCTCCTTCTGAGGCTTGGACAATGGCTCTGGGTTTTTCAACACAGAGGTCTCCTTTGGTTTTACCACAGATGACTTTATGGTACCACTGCTGGCTCCGGGCTCCACAGCACTCTTACTGCTGCCACTTGCCTGTGCCCTTGTGCGTCCTGAGCGCGCCATGCCGGTCACCGTGTCTTGCTGCTGCAGGTTTTCTTGCAATGTCTGCCTCTCCAGAGATGTCCGTCTCTGCCTGTGTGGAGGAGTGAGCTGCACACCTGAGGCCGGTGATGGGAGCTGCCTCACCTTCTCTGCACCCGGCTGCCTCTGTTTGCTGACAGAAGATTCCTTTGGGGAATTACTTGTTTTTGGACTTTGCTGCATTTCTTTACTTACTGACAGTTTCACTTCAGGTTTCTTTGCTGTAACTGCAGCTGCTGTTCCTTCCATAACTTTACTCACATTCACTCTGCTTTCTTCCTTCTTGGAAACACTGGAGCTTTGGCTTGTTGCTTTGCATTGCTTAACGATGACTCTGGGATTTGTATTCCCATTAGAAGAAGCCTGGGAGTTGTCTCCCAGTGTAGGCCGGGAAGCCTGGGCCTTGCTTGGGGAGCTTCCCCGCCCAGGGTGGCCCCTCCCCGGGCTTGCTCCAGACATCAGGAGAGCTACTCAGACACGTCCTCACAGATGGGAGGCAGTATTATAGTAGTTATATTATTGTACATAGGGGGCAGTATTATAGTAGTTATATTCTTGTACATAGGAGCAGTATTATAGTAGTTATATTCTTGTACATAGGGGGCAGTATTATAGTAGTTATATTCTTGTACATAGGAGCAGTATTATAGTAGTTATATTCTTGTACATAGGGAGCAGTATTATACTAGTTATATTCTTGTACATAGGGGCAGTATTATACTAGTTATATTCTTGTACATAGGGGCAGTATTATACTAGTTATATTCTTGTACATAGGGGCAGTATTACAGTAGTTATATTTGTTATGTTCTGCTACCAAAGCTAAGGAAAGAGAGGAGATCTGTCCCTACTATAGGACTCAGCTGAATCCCTACGATGTAACAGGGAACCTGATCCTGCGATCAGACCTGCTAAAGTCCTAATCTAGTCTGTACGAACACCTATAGATGTGGGGAGGGAATCCCTACAAGTACTAAGGACTGGGAGGAATATGGGACACCTCCTAACAGAAATAGTAGCAGACAGACGAACAAACAAAATAGATAGAACATAGAGGTCCGTAGACCAAGCAAACTAACAGAGTTAGATACAGAGCACAGGCTAGCTAGAAAGTAAATATACAATGAAGTCCAGCAAAGCCAGAAGGGCGGAGCAGGATTAAATAGGCCAACAAGGTCATGTGACCAGCAAAGGAAAAAAAACCTAACAGCAAGGTTCTAACAATATTCTTGTATATAGGAGCAGTATTATAGTAGTTATATTCTTGTACATAGGAGCAGTATTATAGTAGTTATATTCTTGTACATAGGGTCAGTATTATAGTAGTTATATTCTTGTACATAGGGGCAGTATTATAGTAGTTATATTCTTGTACATAGGGGCAGTATTATAGTAGTTATATTCTTGTACATAGGAGGCAGTATTATAGTAGTTATATTCTTGTACATAGGAGCAGTATTATAGTAGTTATGTTCTTGTACATAGGGGGCAGTATTATAGCAGTTATATTCTTGTACATAGGGGCAGCATTATAGCAGTTATATTCTTGTACATAGGGGCAGCATTATAGCAGTTATATTCTTGTACATAGGGGCAGTATTATAGTAGTTATATTCTTGTACATAGAAGCAGTATTATAGTAGTTATATTCTTGTACATAGGGGGCAGTATTATAGTAGTTATATTCTTGTATATTGGAGCAGTATTATAGTAGTTATATTCTTGTATATAGGAGCAGTATTATAGTAGTTATATTCTTGTATATAGGAGCAGTATTATAGTAGGTATATTCTTATACATAGGGGCAGTATTATAGTAGTTATATTCTTGTACATAGGAGCAGTATTATAGTAGTTATATTCTTGTACATAGGGGGCAGTATTATAGTAGTTATATTCTTGTACATAGGGGGCAGTATTATAGTAGTTCTATTCTTGTACATAGGGGGCAGTATTATAGTAGTTAGATTCTTGTTCATAGGGGGCAGTATTATAGTAGTTATATTCTTGTACATAGGAGCAGTATTATAGTAGTTATATTCTTGTACATAGGGGGCAGTATTATAATAGTTATATTCTTGTACATAGGAGCAGTATAGTAGTTATATTCTTGTACATAGGGGGCAGTATTATAGTAGTTATATTCTTGTACATAGGGGGCAGTATTATAGTAGTTAGATTCTTGTACATAGGGGGCAGTATTATAGTAGTTATATTCTTGTACATAGGAGCAGTATTATAGTAGTTATATTCTTGTACATATGGGGCAGTATTATAGTAGTTATATTCTTGTACATAGGGAGCAGTATTATAATAGTTATATTCTTGTACATAGGAGCAGTATAGTAGTTATATTCTTGTACATAGGGGGCCGTATTATAGTAGTTATATTCTTGTATATAGGGGGCAGTATTATAGTAGTTATATTCTTGTATATAGGAGCAGTATTATAGTAGTTATGTTCTTGTACATAGGGGCAGTATTATAGTAGTTATATTCTTGTACATAGGGGGCAGTATTATAGTAGTTATATTCTTGTACATAGGAGCAGTATTATAGTAGTTATATTCTTGTACATAGGGGGCACTATTACAGTAGCGATATTCTTGTACATAGGAGCAGTAATATAGTAGTTATATTCTTGTACATAGGAGCAGTATTATAGTAGTTATATTCTTGAACATAGGGAGCAGTATTATACTAGTTATAATCTTGTACATAGGGGCAGTATTATAGTAGTTATATTCTTGTACATAGGGGCAGTATTATAGTAGTTATATTCTTGTAAATAGGAGCAGTATTATAGTAGTTATATTCTTGTACATAGGGGCCAGTATTATAGTAGTTATATTCTTGTACATAGGAGTAGTATTATAGTAGTTATATTCTTGTACATAGGGGGCAGTATTATAGTAGTTATATTCGTGTACATAGGGGCAGTATTATAGTAGCTATATTCTTGTACATAGGGGCAGTATTATAGTAGTTATATTCTTGTACATAGGGGCAGTATTATAGTAGTTATATTCTTGTACATAGGGGCAGTATTATAGTAGTTATATTCTTGTACATAGGAGCAGTATTATAGTAGTTATATTCTTGTACATAGGGGCCAGTATTATAGTAGTTATATTCTTGTACATAGGAGTAGTATTATAGTAGTTATATTCTTGTACATAGGGGGCAGTATTATAGCAGTTATATTCTTGTACATAGGGGCAGCATTATAGCAGTTATATTCTTGTACATAGGGGCAGCATTATAGCAGTTATATTCTTGTACATAGGGGCAGTATTATAGTAGTTATATTCTTGTACATAGGAGCAGTATTATAGTAGTTATATTCTTGTACATAGGAGCAGTGTTATAGTAGTTATATTCTTGTACATAGGGGGCAGTATTATAGTAGTTATATTCTTGTATATTGGAGCAGTACTATAGTAGTTATATTCTTGTATATAGGAGCAGTATTATAGTAGTTATATTCTTGTATATAGGAGCAGTATTATAGTAGGTATATTCTTATACATAGGGGCAGTATTATAGTAGTTATATTCTTGTACATAGGGGCAGTATTATAGTAGTTATATTCTTGTACATAGGAGCAGTATTATAGTAGTTATATTCTTGTACATAGGGGGCAGTATTATAGTAGTTATATTCTTGTACATAGGGGGCAGTATTATAGTAGTTAGATTCTTGTATATAGGGGGCAGTATTATAGTAGTCATATTCTTGTACATAGGAGCAGTATTAAAGTAGTTATATTCTTGTACATAGGGGGCAGTATTATAGTAGTTATATTCTTGTACATAGGAGCAGTATTATAGTGGTTATATTCTTGTACATAGGGAGCAGTATTATAGTAGTTATATTCTTGTACATAGGAGCAGTATTATAGTAGCTATATTCTTGTACATAGGGGGCAGTATTATAGTAGTTATATTCTTGTACATAGGGGCAGTATTATAGTAGTTATATTCTTGTACATAGGAGCAGTATTATAGTAGTTATATTCTTGTACATAGGGAGCAGTATTATAGTAGCTATATTCTTGTACCTAGGGAGAAGTATTATAGTAGTTATATTCTTGTACATAGGAGCAGTATTATAGTAGTTATATTCTTGTACATATGGGGCAGTATTATAGTAGTTATATTCTTGTACATAGGGAGCAGTATTATAATAGTTATATTCTTGTACATAGGAGCAGTATAGTAGTTATATTCTTGTACATAGGGGGCAGTATTATAGTAGTTATATTCTTGTATATAGGGGGCAGTATTATAGTAGTTATATTCTTGTACATAGGAGCAGTATTATAATAGTTATATTCTTGTACATATGGGGCAGTATTATAGTAGTTATATTCTTGTACATAGGGAGCAGTATTATAGTAGTTATATTCTTGTACATAGGGAGCAGTATTATAATAGTTATATTCTTGTACATAGGCGCAGTATAGTAGTTATATTCTTGTACATAGGGGGCAGTATTATAGTAGTTATATTCTTGTATATAGGGGGCAGTATTATAGTAGATATATTCTTGTACATAGGAGGCAGTATTATAGTAGTTATATTCTTGTGCATAGGAGCAGTATTATAGTAGTTATGTTCTTGTACATAGGGGGCAGTATTATAGCAGTTATATTCTTGTACATAGGGGCAGCAGTATAGCAGTTATATTCTTGTACATAGGGGCAGCATTATAGCAGTTATATTCTTATACATAGGGGCAGTATTATAGTAGTTTAATACTGCTCCTATGTACAAGAATATAACTACTATAATACTGCCCCTATGTACAAGAATATAACTGCTATAATGCTGCCCCTATGTACAAGAATATAACTGCTATAATGCTGCCCCTATGTACAAGAATATAACTGCTATAATACTGCCCCCTATGTACAAGAACATAACTACTATAATACTGCTCCTATGTACAAGAATATAATTACTATAATACTGCCTCCTATGTACAAGAATATAACTACTATAATACTGCCCCCTATATACAAGAATATAACTACTATAATACTGCCCCCTATGTACAAGAATATAACTACTATACTGCTCCTATGCACAAGAATATAACTACTATAATACTGCCCCCTATATACAAGAATATAATTACTATAATACTGCTCCCTAGGTACAAGAATATAGCTACTATAATACTGCTCCCTATCTACAAGAATATAACTACTATAATACTGCTCCTATGTACAAGAATATTAGTAGTTATATTCTTGTACATAGGGGGCAGTATTATAGTAGTTATATTCTTGTACATAGGGGGCAGTATTATAGTAGTTATATTCTTGTACATAGGAGCAGTATTATAGTAGTTATATTCTTGTACATAGGGGGCAGTATTACAGTAGCGATATTCTTGTACATAGGAGCAGTATTATAGTAGTTATATTCTTGTACATAGGAGCAGTATTATAGTAGTTATATTCTTGTACATAGGGAGCAGTATTATACTAGTTATATTCATGTACATAGGGGCAGTATTATAGTAGTTATATTCTTGTACATAGGGGCAGTATTATAGTAGTTATATTCTTGTACATAGGAGCAGTATTATAGTAGTTATATTCTTGTACATAGGAGCAGTATTATAGCAGTTATATTCTTGTACATAGAGGGCAGTATTATAGTAGTTATATTCTTGTACATAGGGAGCAGTATTATAGTAGTCATATTCTTGTACATAGAGGGCAGTATTATAGTAGTTATATTCTTGTACGTAGGGGGCAGTATTATAGTAGTTATATTCTTGTACATAGGGGGCAGTATTATAGTAGTTATATTCTTGTACATAGGGGGCAGTATTATAGTAGTTAGATTCTTGTACATAGGAGCAGTATTATAGTAGTTATATTCTTGTACATAGGGAGCAGTATTATACTAGTTATATTCATATACATAGGGGCAGTATTATAGTAGTTATATTCCTGTACATAGGGGCAGTATTATAGTAGTTATATTCTTGTACATAGGAGCAGTATTATAGTAGTTATATTCTTGTATATAGGAGCAGTATTATAGTAGTTATATTCTTGTATATAGGAGCAGTATTATAGTAGGTATATTCTTATACATAGGGGCAGTATTATAGTATTTATATTCTTGTACATAGGGGCAGTATTATAGTAGTTATATTCTTGTACATAGGAGCAGTATTATAGTAGTTATATTCTTGTACATAGGGGGCAGTATTATAGTAGTTATATTCTTGTACATAGGGGGCAGTATTATAGTAGTTCTATTCTTGTACATAGGGGGCAGTATTATAGTAGTTAGATTCTTGTTCATAGGGGGCAGTATTATAGTAGTTATATTCTTGTACATAGGAGCAGTATTATAGTAGTTATATTCTTGTACATAGGGGGCAGTATTATAATAGTTATATTCTTGTACATAGGAGCAGTATAGTAGTTATATTCTTGTACATAGGGGGGAGTATTATAGTAGTTATATTCTTGTACATAGGGGGCAGTATTATAGTAGTTAGATTCTTGTACATAGGGGGCAGTATTATCGTAGTTATATTCTTGTACATAGGAGCAGTATTATAGTAGTTATATTCTTGTACATATGGGGCAGTATTATAGTAGTTATATTCTTGTACATAGGGAGCAGTATTATAATAGTTATATTCTTGTACATAGGAGCAGTATAGTAGTTATATTCTTGTACATAGGGGGCCGTATTATAGTAGTTATATTCTTGTATATAGGGGGCAGTATTATAGTAGTTATATTCTTGTATATAGGAGCAGTATTATAGTAGTTATGTTCTTGTACATAGGGGCAGTATTATAGTAGTTATATTCTTGTACATAGGGGGCAGTATTGTAGTAGTTATATTCTTGTACATAGGAGCAGTATTATAGTAGTTATATTCTTGTACATAGGGGGCACTATTACAGTAGCGATATTCTTGTACATAGGAGCAGTATTATAGTAGTTATATTCTTGAACATAGGGAGCAGTATTATACTAGTTATATTCTTGTACATAGGGGCAGTATTATAGTAGTTATATTCTTGTACATAGGGGCAGTATTATAGTAGTTATATTCTTGTAAATAGGAGCAGTATTATAGTAGTTATATTCTTGTACATAGGGGCCAGTATTATAGTAGTTATATTCTTGTACATAGGAGTAGTATTATAGTAGTTATATTCTTGTACATAGGGGGCAGTATTATAGTAGTTATATTCTTGTACATAGGGGCAGTATTATAGTAGCTATATTCTTGTACATAGGGGCAGTATTATAGTAGTTATATTCTTGTACATAGGGGCAGTATTATAGTAGTTATATTCTTGTACATAGGGGCAGTATTATAGTAGTTATATTCTTGTACATAGGAGCAGTATTATAGTAGTTATATTCTTGTACATAGGGGCCAGTATTATAGTAGTTATATTCTTGTACATAGGAGTAGTATTATAGTAGTTATATTCTTGTACATAGGGGGCAGTATTATAGCAGTTATATTCTTGTACATAGGGGCAGCATTATAGCAGTTATATTCTTGTACATAGGGGCAGCATTATAGCAGTTATATTCTTGTACATAGGGGCAGTATTATAGTAGTTATATTCTTGTACATAGGAGCAGTATTATAGTAGTTATATTCTTGTACGTAGGAGCAGTGTTATAGTAGTTATATTCTTGTACATAGGGGGCAGTATTATAGTAGTTATATTCTTGTATATTGGAGCAGTACTATAGTAGTTATATTCTTGTATATAGGAGCAGTATTATAGTAGTTATATTCTTGTATATAGGAGCAGTATTATAGTAGGTATATTCTTATACATAGGGGCAGTATTATAGTAGTTATATTCTTGTACATAGGGGCAGTATTATAGTTATATTCTTGTACATAGGAGCAGTATTATAGTAGTTATATTCTTGTACATAGGGGGCAGTATTATAGTAGTTATATTCTTGTACATAGGGGGCAGTATTATAGTAGTTAGATTCTTGTATATAGGGGGCAGTATTATAGTAGTCATATTCTTGTACATAGGAGCAGTATTAAAGTAGTTATATTCTTGTACATAGGGGGCAGTATTATAGTAGTTATATTCTTGTACATAGGAGCAGTATTATAGTGGTTATATTCTTGTACATAGGGAGCAGTATTATAGTAGTTATATTCTTGTACATAGGAGCAGTATTATAGTAGCTATATTCTTGTACATAGGGGGCAGTATTATAGTAGTTATATTCTTGTACATAGGGGCAGTATTATAGTAGTTATATTCTTGTACATAGGAGCAGTATTATAGTAGTTATATTATTGTACATAGGGGGCAGTATTATAGTAGTTATATTCTTGTACATAGGGAGCAGTATTATAGTAGCTATATTCTTGTACCTAGGGAGCAGTATTATAGTAGTTATATTCTTGTACATAGGAGCAGTATTATATTAGTTATATTCTTGTACATATGGGGCAGTATTATAGTAGTTATATTCTTGTACATAGGAAGCAGTATTATAATAGTTATATTCTTGTACATAGGAGCAGTATAGTAGTTATATTCTTGTACATAGGAGCAGTATTATAATAGTTATATTCTTGTACATATGGGGCAGTATTATAGTAGTTATATTCTTGTACATAGGGAGCAGTATTATAATAGTTATATTCTTGTACATAGGCGCAGTATAGTAGTTATATTCTTGTACATAGGAGGCAGTATTATAGTAGTTATATTCTTGTATATAGGGGGCAGTATTATAGTAGATATATTCTTGTACATAGAAGGCAGTATTATAGTAGTTATATTCTTGTGCATAGGAGCAGTATTATAGTAGTTATGTTCTTGTACATAGGGGGCAGTATTATAGCAGTTATATTCTTGTACATAGGGGCAGCAGTATAGCAGTTATATTCTTGTACATAGGGGCAGCATTATAGCAGTTATATTCTTATACATAGGGGCAGTATTATAGTAGTTTAATACTGCTCCTATGTACAAGAATATAACTACTATAATACTGCCCCTATGTACAAGAATATAACTGCTATAATGCTGCCCCTATGTACAAGATTATAACTGCTATAATGCTGCCCCTATGTACAAGAATATAACTGCTATAATACTGCCCCCTATGTACAAGAACATAACTACTATAATACTGCTCCTATGTACAAGAATATAATTACTATAATACTGCCTCCTATGTACAAGAATATAACTACCATAATACTGCCCCCTATATACAAGAATATAACTACTATAATACTGCCCCCTATGTACAAGAATATAACTACTATACTGCTCCTATGCACAAGAATATAACTACTATAATACTGCCCCCTATGTACAAGAATATAATTACTATAATACTGCTCCCTAGGTACAAGAATATAGCTACTATAATACTGCTCCCTATGTACAAGAATATAACTACTATAATACTGCTCCTATGTACAAGAATATTAGTAGTTATATTCTTGTACATAGGGGGCAGTATTATAGTAGTTATATTCTTGTACATAGGGGGCAGTATTATAGTAGTTATATTCTTGTACATAGGAGCAGTATTATAGTAGTTATATTCTTGTACATAGGGGGCAGTATTACAGTAGCGATATTCTTGTACATAGGAGCAGTATTATAGTAGTTATATTCTTGTACATAGGAGCAGTATTATAGTAGTTATATTCTTGTACATAGGGAGCAGTATTATACTAGTTATATTCATGTACATAGGGGCAGTATTATAGTAGTTATATTCTTGTACATAGGGGCAGTATTATAGTAGTTATATTCTTGTACATAGGAGCAGTATTATAGTAGTTATATTCTTGTACATAGGAGCAGTATTATAGTAGTTATATTCTTGTATATAAGGAGCAGTATTATACTAGTTATATTCATGTACATAGGGGCAGTATTATAGTAGTTATATTCTTGTACATAGGGGCAGTATTATAGTAGTTATATTCTTGTACATAGGGGCAGTATTATAGTAGTTATATTCTTGTACATAGGAGCAGTATTATAGTAGTTATATTCTTGTATATAGGAGCAGTATTATAGTAGTTATATTCTTGTATATAGGAGCAGTATTATAGTAGGTATATTCTTATACATAGGGGCAGTATTATAGTAGTTATATTCTTGTACATAGGGGCAGTATTATAGTAGTTATATTCTTGTACATAGGAGCAGTATTATAGTAGTTATATTCTTGTACATAGGGAGCAGTATTATACTAGTTATATTCATGTACATAGGGGCAGTATTATAGTAGTTATATTCTTGTACATAGGGGCAGTATTATAGTAGTTATATTCTTGTACATAGGAGCAGTATTATAGTAGTTATATTCTTGTACATAGGAGCAGTATTATAGCAGTTATATTCTTGTACATAGAGGGCAGTATTATAGTAGTTATATTCTTGTACATAGGGAGCAGTATTATAGTAGTCATATTCTTGTACATAGAGGGCAGTATTATAGTAGTTATATTCTTGTACGTAGGGGGCAGTATTATAGTAGTTATATTCTTGTACATAGGGGGCAGTATTATAGTAGTTATATTCTTGTACATAGGGGGCAGTATTATAGTAGTTAGATTCTTGTACATAGGAGCAGTATTATAGTAGTTATATTCTTGTACATAGGGAGCAGTATTATACTAGTTATATTCATGTACATAGGGGCAGTATTATAGTAGTTATATTCCTGTACATAGGGGCAGTATTATAGTAGTTATATTCTTGTACATAGGAGCAGTATTATAGTAGTTATATTCTTGTATATAGGAGCAGTATTATAGTAGTTATATTCTTGTATATAGGAGCAGTATTATAGTAGGTATATTCTTATACATAGGGGCAGTATTATAGTAGTTATATTCTTGTACATAGGGGCAGTATTATAGTAGTTATATTCTTGTACATAGGAGCAGTATTATAGTAGTTATATTCTTGTACATAGGGGGCAGTATTATAGTAGTTATATTCTTGTACATAGGGGGCAGTATTATAGTAGTTCTATTCTTGTACATAGGGGGCAGTATTATAGTAGTTAGATTCTTGTTCATAGGGGGCAGTATTATAGTAGTTATATTCTTGTACATAGGAGCAGTATTATAGTAGTTATATTCTTGTACATAGGGGGCAGTATTATAATAGTTATATTCTTGTACATAGGAGCAGTATAGTAGTTATATTCTTGTACATAGGGGGCCGTATTATAGTAGTTATATTCTTGTATATAGGGGGCAGTATTATAGTAGTTATATTCTTGTATATAGGAGCAGTATTATAGTAGTTATGTTCTTGTACATAGGGGCAGTATTATAGTAGTTATATTCTTGTACATAGGGGGCAGTATTATAGTAGTTATATTCTTGTACATAGGAGCAGTATTATAGTAGTTATATTCTTGTACATAGGGGGCACTATTACAGTAGCGATATTCTTGTACATAGGAGCAGTATTATAGTAGTTATATTCTTGTACATAGGAGCAGTATTATAGTAGTTATATTCTTGAACATAGGGAGCAGTATTATACTAGTTATATTCTTGTACATAGGGGCAGTATTATAGTAGTTATATTCTTGTACATAGGGGCAGTATTATAGTAGTTATATTCTTGTAAATAGGAGCAGTATTATAGTAGTTATATTCTTGTACATAGGGGCCAGTATTATAGTAGTTATATTCTTGTACATAGGAGTAGTATTATAGTAGTTATATTCTTGTACATAGGGGGCAGTATTATAGTAGTTATATTCTTGTACATAGGGGCAGTATTATAGTAGCTATATTCTTGTACATAGGGGCAGTATTATAGTAGTTATATTCTTGTACATAGGGGCAGTATTATAGTAGTTATATTCTTGTACATAGGGGCAGTATTATAGTAGTTATATTCTTGTACATAGGAGCAGTATTATAGTAGTTATATTCTTGTACATAGGGGCCAGTATTATAGTAGTTATATTCTTGTACATAGGAGTAGTATTATAGTAGTTATATTCTTGTACATAGGGGGCAGTATTATGGCAGTTATATTCTTGTACATAGGGGCAGCATTATAGCAGTTATATTCTTGTACATAGGGGCAGCATTATAGCAGTTATATTCTTGTACATAGGGGCAGTATTATAGTAGTTATATTCTTGTACATAGGAGCAGTATTATAGTAGTTATATTCTTGTACATAGGAGCAGTGTTATAGTAGTTATATTCTTGTACATAGGGGGCAGTATTATAGTAGTTATATTCTTGTATATTGGAGCAGTACTATAGTAGTTATATTCTTGTATATAGGAGCAGTATTATAGTAGTTATATTCTTGTATATAGGAGCAGTATTATAGTAGGTATATTCTTATACATAGGGGCAGTATTATAGTAGTTATATTCTTGTACATAGGGGCAGTATTATAGTAGTTATATTCTTGTACATAGGAGCAGTATTATAGTAGTTATATTCTTGTACATAGGGGGCAGTATTATAGTAGTTATATTCTTGTACATAGGGGGCAGTATTATAGTAGTTAGATTCTTGTATATAGGGGGCAGTATTATAGTAGTCATATTCTTGTACATAGGAGCAGTATTAAAGTAGTTATATTCTTGTACATAGGGGGCAGTATTATAGTAGTTATATTCTTGTACATAGGAGCAGTATTATAGTGGTTATATTCTTGTACATAGGGAGCAGTATTATAGTAGTTATATTCTTGTACATAGGAGCAGTATTATAGTAGCTATATTCTTGTACATAGGGGGCAGTATTATAGTAGTTATATTCTTGTACATAGGGGCAGTATTATAGTAGTTATATTCTTGTACATAGGAGCAGTATTATAGTAGTTATATTCTTGTACATAGGGGGCAGTATTATAGTAGTTATATTCTTGTACATAGGGAGCAGTATTATAGTAGCTATATTCTTGTACCTAGGGAGCAGTATTATAGTAGTTATATTCTTGTACATAGGAGCAGTATTATAGTAGTTATATTCTTGTACATATGGGGCAGTATTATAGTAGTTATATTCTTGTACATAGGGAGCAGTATTATAATAGTTATATTCTTGTACATAGGAGCAGTATAGTAGTTATATTCTTGTACATAGGGGGCAGTATTATAGTAGTTATATTCTTGTATATAGGGGGCAGTATTATAGTAGTTATATTCTTGTACATAGGAGCAGTATTATAATAGTTATATTCTTGTACATATGGGGCAGTATTATAGTAGTTATATTCTTGTACATAGGGAGCAGTATTATAATAGTTATATTCTTGTACATAGGCGCAGTATAGTACTTATAGTCTTGTACATAGGAGCAGTATTATAGTAGTTATATTCTTGTACATAGGGGGCAGTATTATAGTAGTTATATTCTTGTACATAGGAGCACTATTATAGTAGTTATAGTCCTGTACATAGGGAGCAGTATTATAGTAGTTATATTCTTGTACATAGGGGGCAGTATTATAGTAGTTATATTCTTGTACATAGGAGCAGTATTATAGTAGTTACATTCATGTACATAAGGGGCAGTATTATAGTAGTTATATTCTTGTACATAGGAGCAGTATTATAGTAGTTATATTCTTGTACAAAGGGGTCAGTATTATAGTAGTTATATTCTTGTACATAGGATCAGTATAATAGAAGTTATATTCTTGTACATAGGGGCAGTATTATAGTAGTTATATTCTTGTACATAGGAGCAGTATTATAGTAGTTATAGTCCTGTACATAGGGAGCAGTATTATAGTAGTTATATTCTTGTACATAGGAGCAGTATTATAGTAGTTACATTCATGTACATAAGGGGCAGTACTATAGTAGTTATATTCTTGTACATAGGAGCAGTATTATAGTAGTTATATTCTTGTATATAGGAGCAGTATTATAGTAGTTATATTCTTTTACATAGGAGCAGTATGATAGTAGTTATATTCTTGTACATAGGATCAGTATAATAGTAGTTATATTCTTGTACATAGGAGCAGTATTATAGTAGTTATATTCTTGTACATAGGGGCAGTATTATAGCAGTTATATTCCTGTACACAGGGGGCAGTATTTTCATAGTTGGCAGTATTATTAATGTATTTATTTGTGCAATATAAAAAAGATTTATTTTTTTTTTATATTTTTTCTATGGCTGGATTTGTCCTTTGATATTATTGATTGCTGGCAGCAGTGTTGTCTTTTCAGTGACAGCATTAGATGAATGGCAGTGACATGTTCACATCTGGGTAACCCTCCTGAAATAAATATAAATCAAGCAGTCACGACTGACAGCCCGCGGTATGTGCACATTCGTTACCTAAGCGTGTCTCCGGGGGGCTTGGAGAACACCTGGGCTCGGCCTGTGCTGACAGCAGCCGTCTCATTACATTGTGACATAGAGGAGGTAATTAGAGGAGGGTCGTCGTCATCATCAGGCAGCGGAGGGGCCGGAAAGTGAAGCCATCTGCTGCCCCCCAGCAGGGGTACAGAGCTCACAAAAAACCTTTTCTATGCAGAAAAACTAGATACAAACATCACTGGATTGTCTGTATCTGTTGGTAGAACACAAAGTCGCAACTTTGTTACATACTTTGTATTTCAACTATTCACCGCTGTCCAGATCTCTGCTCGCCATCAGGGAATAGAAACATTTTTGTTTACATTCAGTGGCTGAAACCTCATCCCGAGCTCATCCTGTTCACAGCTGAAGGTTTGTTACACGTGCAGGTAAAATATCTCAGTCTGAAATCCCAGGTTTCCAGCCTCTAAATGAAAAGAAGTCCCCACAAGCAGATATTTTGCAAATTGTAAGGAGTTAAAACACAAAAGGGGGTAAATTGTCATCTCTTTTGCTCCAGAATTTTGGTGCATTGTGTTGCATTTAGTTTTTAGACACATTTGTAAAAGTCGCGCACCCTCTTTTTTTATTTTAAAGTCTGAATTTATTTTATTTATTATTTTTTATTTTATATAAGTCTTAAAGTTGTGCCCCATCTTTTTCATTTTCAGCTCATCAAAAGTGGAGGGACCCCAGAATTTTCATAGTTTTTAGCCATATTTATGACATGCAACCTTTTCAAACTGTCAGACAAAATCGCGCAAAATCGCTTCCAAGTTCCAAAAAATCCATTCTAGACAGCAGAGGTCTTACACCTAAAGACGCGCCAAACTTATCAAACTACGTGCAATACTTTGATAAATTTGGCACAAATAAAGACAATGCAGCCACAAGGACTTAAAAAGTTCTAAAGTTGCAAAACTTTCCATTTAAACTTTGTGTACATTAAACCGCAAATCAGTTTTTATATATGGGATATTTAGGGCAGTGATGTAGGTCGGATATCTCGGCACTCACATCGATGAGGTCGGACACGTCGTGGATGTAGTACTTGCCGATACATCCATTGGTGGCCGCCAGGTTCAGCAAATATTCGTTTCTGGCCTTTGTGCATTTCAGTTTGTTCTCTGAGTATTTCGCCTGCCTCTACAATCAGAGGGAAAAAAAACTTAAATCAGAAAATGACAAATTATTACAAATATTACAATTTACATTCTAGTTTATCTATTAGTGCATCATTCTATGTGATAATACAGTAATATCCCTCTAATTTGGAGTTTAATAATCCAACACTTAATTTTACTGAGAACCACAAAATGATCTGAAATCTCACAAAACGAAAAGACCGCGGAGAGAAATAAATTATGAAATTCCTCGAATTGCAAAATATCTGATTATTCTGTAATCCAGAAAACAGATCAGTCAGGAACACGCAGGATTACAGCAGATTTCACTTATCTCTGGAGTTATATCGTCCCGCACTAGGTTAAGCAAATCCCACAAGGAAAAAGTACAGAACTAATGCTTAATCATTCTACAATGAAAGTTCTGCAACTTTCGAGGTTTGTTCTTCATTTTTTCACAATTCATCATTCTCAAAATCTCTGCTTGCTGTCAGTGGATGGAATTATATATACACTGCTCAAAAAAATAAAGGGAACACAGAAATAACCCATCCTAGATCTGAATGAATGAAATATTCTCATTGAATACTTTGTTCTGTACAAAGCTGAATGTGCTGACAACAAAATCACACAAAAATCATCAATGGAAATCACATTTATTAACCAACTAGATGGTGGCCCGATTCTAACGCATCGGGTATTCTAGAATATGTATGCGGCCCGAAAGGGCGCAATCAGCAGAGCGTTGTATAAATTTGGCGCCAATCTCGCTGACTGGTCGTGGCCGGCCGGCAGCCGCAACCAATCAGCAGAGCGTTGTTTAAATTTGGCGCCAATCTCGCTGACTGGTCGTGGCCGGCCGGCGGCGGCAACCAATCAGCAGAGCGTTGTTTAAATTTGGCGCCAATCTCGCTGACTGGTCATGGCCAACCGGCGGCCGCGACAAATCAGCAGAGCGTTGTTTAAATTTGGCGCCAATCTCGCTGACTGGTCGTGGCCAACCGGCGGCCGCGACCTATCAGCAGAGCGTTGTTTAAATTTGGCGCCAATCTCGCTGACTGGTCGTGGCCAACCGGCGGCCGCGACCAATCAGCAAAACGGTGTTTAAATTTGGCGCCAATATCGCTGATTGGTCGCGGCCGGCGGTCGCAGAGTGGTGTTTAAATTTGGCGCCAATAATGCTGATTAGTAGCAGCCGCCGGCCGCGACCAATCAGCGAACCGTATTATAGCGAACCGTATTACTGATGACCGCAGCGGATCCGTCCCTCCCTTCACACTTGCCGGCGGGAGATCAGCGGCCCAAGCCGCTGATCTCCCGACGGTAGCCGCATGGAGGTCAGTGCCGCCCGTCGGGGTACTTGTGCTGCCAGCTAGCGCCGCTCATCTCCCGGCTGCATCGCCGCTGACCTCCGTCCTGCAGATGAGCCGCTAACAGCCGCCATCTTTTTCTGAAATCCCGCATCGCTGATTGGCCGCGGCCGGACCAATCAGCGAAGCGGGATTTCCTGGACAGACAGACAGACGGGATAAGACGATTACATATATAGACTAGATGGTGGCCCGATTC
This sequence comes from Phyllobates terribilis, assembly GCF_046119375.1. Taxonomy (NCBI): domain Eukaryota; kingdom Metazoa; phylum Chordata; class Amphibia; order Anura; family Dendrobatidae; genus Phyllobates; species Phyllobates terribilis. The sequence continues at coordinate 377,289,752 of NW_027362768.1, read as the reverse complement.
TAATGCATCGGGTATTCTAGAATAGGTATGCGGCCAACCGGGTGCAATCAGCAGAGCGGTGTTTAAATTTGGCGCCAAAATCGCTTATTGGTAGCGTTCAGCAACCGCGACCAATCAGCAAAGCGGTGTTTAAATTTGGCGGCAATATCGATGATTGGTCGCGGGCGGCGGCCGCGACCAATCAGCGAACCAGGTTAGTGAGGACTGGAGAGCGTGTCTAAATTTGGCACCAAAATCGCTGATTAGTCGCGACCAATTAGCTGAGCGGTGTTTAAATTTGGCGCCAATACTGCTGACTGGTCGCGGCCGCCGACCGCGACCAATCAGCAGAGCGATGCAGAGCGGGGTTTAAATTCGGCGCCAAAATCGCAGATTGGTCGCCGGCCGCGACCAAACAGCAGAGCGTTGTTTACATTTGGCGCCAAAATCGCTGATTGGTCGAGGCCGGCGACCGCGAATAATAAGCAGAGCGTTGTTGAAATTTGGCGCCAATCAGCAGTGCGGTGTTTAAATTTGGCACCAAAATCGCTGATTAGTCGCGACCGCGACCAATCAGCAAAGAGGTGTTTAAATTTGGCGACAATAGTGCTGATTAGTCGCGGCCGGCGACCGCGACCAATTAGCAGAGCGGGGTTTGAATTTGGCGCCAAAATCGCTGATTGGTCGCCGGCCGCGACCAATCAGCAGAGCGGTGTTTAAATTTGGCACAAAAAGCGCAGATTGGTCGCGGCCGGTGGTTGCGACCAATCAGCAGAGTGAGATTTAAATTTGGCGCCAATACTGCTGATTGGTCACGGCTGACAACCGCGACCAATCAGCAGAGCGGTGTTTAAATTTGGCGCCAATAATGCTGATGGGTCGCGGCCGGCGACCGCGACCAATCAGCAGAGCGGGGTTTACATTTGGCACCAAAAACGCAGATTGGTCGCGGCCGGTGGTTGCGACCAATCAGCAGAGTGAGGTTTAAATTTGGCGCCAATACTGCTGAATGATCTCGGCCAGCGACCGCGATCAATCAGCAGAGCGTTGCTTAAATTTGGCGCCAATCTCTTTGATTGGTCGCGGCTGGAGTCCGCAACCAATCAGCAAAGCGTTGTTTAAATTTGGCGCCAATCTCGCTGATTGGACACGTCCGGCGTCCGCGTCCAATCAGCACAGCAGTGTTTAAATGTGGCGGCAAGATCGGTGAATGGTCGCGGCCGCTATTTAAATGTGGCGCCCAAATCGGTGATTGGTTGCGGGCAGCGGACGCGACCAATCAGCAGAGCGGTGTTTAACTTTAGCGCCAAGATCACTGATTGGTCGGGTGTGGAGAGCACGACCAATCAGCGAATCGTATTGGTGAGGAGCGGGGAGCGGAATCGTATTAGTGAGGACCGGGGAGCACCGCTGCCTGTGCGGATACTTCCGCTGCGAGAACCCGGGACATGAGCGGGCTCTCACAGCAGAAGTATCCCGACCTGCAGCGCCGCTCCCCGGTCCTCCCTTCACACCCTAGCCGCTGATGTCCCCACAGTATCCGCATGGTGTTACAAAGGTCCGGACATTTGTGTTAAAAATCGCTGATTGGTCGCTGGCGCTGTCCGCGACCAATCACCGATCTTGGCGGCAAATTCAAACACCGCTGTGCTGATTGGTCGCTGACGCTGTACGCGACCAATCAGCGATTTTGGCGGCACATTTAAATAGCGGCCGCGACCAATCAGTACAGCGGTGTTTAAATGTGGAGCCAAGATCGGTGATTGGTCGCGTACAGCGTCAGCGACCAATCAGCACAGCGGTGTTTGAATTTGCCGCCAAGATCGGTGATTGGTCGCGGACAGCGCCAGCGACCAATCAGCGATTTTTAACACAAATGTCCGGACCTTTGTAACACCATGCGGATACTGTGGGGACATCAGCGGCTAGGGTGTGAAGGGAGGACCGGGGAGCGGCACTGCGGGTCGGGATACTTCTGCTGCGAGCAGTCGCTCATCTCCCGGCTTCTCGCAGTGGAAGTATCCGCACAGGCAGCGGCGCTGACATCCATGCGGCTAGGACCGGGGAGCGGCGCTGACATCCAATTGGTCGCGGCCGCTATTTAAATGTGCCGCACAAATCGGTGATTGGTCGCCGACTTGGCCCGCGACCAATCACTCATCTTGCGGCCTAAGTTAAACACTACAGTGCTGATTGGTCACGGACGCTGACAGCGACCAATCACCGATTTGGGCGCCACGTTCAAATATCGGCCGCGACCAATCACCGATCTTGGCTCCACATTTAAACACCGCTGTGTTGATTGGTCGCCGACGCTGGGCGCGACCAATCACCGATTTTGGCGCCACATTTAAATAGCGTCCGGGACCAATCCGCACAGCGGTGTTTAAATGTGGAGCCAAGATCGGTGATTGGTCGCGGCCGATATTTGAATGTGGCGCCCAAATCGGTGATTGGTCCCGGTCAGCGTCCGCGACCAATCAGCACCGTAGTGTTTAACTTTTGCGGCAAGATCCGTGATTGGTCGTGGGCCAAGACCGCGACCAATCACCGATTTGTGCGACACTTTTAAATAGCGTTCGCGACCAATTGGATGTCAGCGCCGCTCCCCGGTCCTCCCTTCACACCCTAGCCGCATGGATGTCAGCGCCGCTGCCTGTGCGGATACTTCCGCTCCGAGCACCCGGGACATGAGCGGGCGCTGGCAGCAGAAGTATCCCGACCCGCAGCGCCGCTCCCCGGTCCTCCCTTCACACCCTAGCCGCTGATGTCCCCACAGTATCCGCATGGTGTTACAAAGGTCCGGACATTTGTGTTGAAAATCGCTGATTGGTCGCTGGCGCTGCCCGCGACCAATCACCGATTTGGGCGCCAAATTTAAATATCGGCCGCGACCAATCATCGATCTTGGCTCCACATTTAAACACCGCTGTGCTGATTGGTCGCGGCCGATATTTAAATTTGGCGCCCAAATCGGTGATTGGTCGCGGGCAGCGCCAGCGACCAATCAGCGATTTTTAACACAAATGTCCGGACCTTTGTAAGACCATGCGGATAATGTGGGGACATCAGCGGCTAGGGTGTGAAGGGAGGACCGGGGAGCGGCGCTGCGGATCCGGATACTTCTGCTGCGAGCGCCCGCTCATGTCCCGTGTTCTTGCAGCGGAAGTATCCGCACAGGCAGCGGCGCTGACATCCAATTGGTCGCGGACGCTATTTAAAATTGCCGCACAAATCGGTGATTGGTCGCTGTCTTGGCCCGCGACCAATGACTGATCTTGGCGCCAAAGTTAAACACTATTGTGCTGATTGGTCGCAGACGCTGACCGCGACCAATCACCGATTTGGGTGCCAAATTTAAATATCGGCCGCGACCAATCACCGATTTGGGCGCCAAATTTAAATATCGGCCGCGACCAATCACCGATCTTGGATCCACATTTAAACACCGCTGTGGTGATTAGTCGCGGCCGATATTTAAATTTGGCGCCCAAATCGGTGATTGGTCGTGGGCAGCGTCGGCGACCAATCAGCACAGCGGTGTTTAAGTTTTGCGCTAAGATCAGTGATTGGTCGGGTCCAAAGACCGCGACCAATCATCGAATCGTCTTGGTGAGGACCGGGGAGCGGCGCTGCCTGTGCGGCTACTTACGCTGCGAGAACCCGGGACATCGCGGGCGCTCGCAGCAGAAGTATCCCGACCCGCAGCGCCGCTCCCCGGTCCTCCCTTCCGCATGGAGATCAGCGATGCCGGCGGTCCTTCCGCTGCTACCGGCCGGGAGATGAGCGCCTCGCGCCGCTCATCTCCCGGCTGCATCTCCGTCCCGCAGATGGGTCCGGCGGTCGAGGTCCTTCTGCTGTTGCCGGCCGGGAGATGAGCGCCTCACGCCGGTCATCTCCCGGCTGCATCGCCGCTCAGCTCCGTCCCGCAGATGAGCCGCTAACGGCCGCCATCTTTTTTTAGAAATCCCCCGGCGCTGATTGGCCGCTGCCGGACCAATGGGCGACGCGGGATTTCCTGGACAGACAGACAGACAGACAGACAGATGGGATAAGACGATTATATATATAGATGGAGGCCTGGATTTGGAATCACCCCCAAAATTAAAGTGGAAAAACACACTACAGGCTGATCCAACTTTGATGTAATGTCCTTAAAACAAGTCAAAATGAGGCTGAGTATTGTGTGTGGCCTCCACGTGCCTGTATGACCTCCCTACAACGCCTGGGCATGCTCCTGATGAGGCTGAGTATTGTGTGTGGCCTCCACGTGCCTGCATGACCTCCCTACAATGCCTGGGCATGCTCCTGATGAGGCTGAGTATTGTGTGTGGCCTCCACGTGCCTGTATGACCTCCCTACAACGCCTGGGCATGCTCCTGATGAGGCTGAGTATTGTGTGTGGCCTCCACGTGCCTGTATGACCTCCCTACAACACCAGGGCATGCTCCTGATGAGGCTGAGTATTGTGTGTGGCCTCCACGTGCCTGTATGACCTCCCTACAATGCCTGGGCATGCTCCTGATGAGGCTGAGTATTGTGTGTGGCCTCCACGTGCCTGTATGACCTCCCTACAACGCCTGGGCATGCTCCTGATGAGGCTCAGTATTGTGTGTGGCCTCCACGTGCCTGTATGACCTCCCTACAACGCCTGGGCATGCTCCTGATGAGGTTGTGTGTGGCCTCCACGTGCCTGTATGACCTCCCTACAACGCCTGGGCATGCTCCTGATGAGGCTGAGTATTGTGTGTGGCCTCCACGTGCCTGTATGACCTCCCTACAACGCCTGGGCATGCTCCTGATGAGGCTGAGTATTGTGTGTGGCCTCCACATGCCTGTATGACCTCCCTACAACGCCTGGGCATGCTCCTGATGAGACTGAGTATTGTGTATGGCCTCCACGTGCCTGTATGACCTCCCTACAACGCCTGGGCATGCTCCTGATGAGGCTGAGTATTGTGTGTGGCCTCCACGTGCCTGTATGACCTCCCTACAACGCCTGGGCATGCTCCTGATGAGGCTGAGTATTGTGTGTGGCCTCCACGTGCCTGTATGACCTCCCTACAACGCCTGGGCATGCTCCTGATGAGGCTCAGTATTGTGTGTGGCCTCCACGTGCCTGTATGACCTCCCTACAACGCCTGGGCATGCTCCTGATGAGGTTGTGTGTGGCCTCCACGTGCCTGTATGACCTCCCTACAACGCCTGGGCATGCTCCTGATGAGGCTGAGTATTGTGGGTGGCCTCCACGTCCCTGTATGACCTCCCTACAACACCTGGGCAGGCTCCTGATGAGGCTGAGTATTGTGTGTGGCCTCCACGTGCCTGTATGACCTACCTACAACGCCTGGGCATGCTCATGATGAGGCTGAGTATTGTGTGTGGCCTCCACATGCCTGTATGACCTCCCTACAAGGCATGGGCATGCTCCTGATGAGGCTGAGTATTGTGTGTGGCCTCCACCTGCATGTATGACCTCCCTACAACGCCTGGGCATGCTCCTGATGAGGCTGAGTATTGTGTGTGGCCTCCACGTGCCTGTATGACCTCCCTACAACGCCTGGGCATGCTCCTGATGAGGCTCAGTATTGTGTGTGACCTCCACGTGCCTGTATGACCTCCCTACAACGCCTGGGCATGCTCCTGATGAGGCTGCGGATGGTCTCCTGTGGGATCTCCTCCCAGACCTGGACTAAAGCATCCGCCAACTCCTGGACAGTCTGTGGAGCAACGTGACGTTGGTGGATGGAGCAAGACATGATGTCCCAGATGTGCTCAATCGGATTCAGGTCTGGGGAAAGGACGGGCCAGTCCATAGCTTCAATGCCTTCATCTTGCAGGAACTGCTGACACACTCCAGCCACATGAGGTCTGGCATTGTCCTGCATTAGGAGGAACCCAGGGCCAACCGCACCAGCATATGGTCTCACAAGGGGTCTGAGGATCTCATCTCGGTACCTAATGGCAGTCAGGCTACCTCTGGCGAGCACATGGAGGGCTGTGCGGCCCTCCAAAGAAATGCCACCCCACACCATTACTGACCCACTGCCAAACCGGTCATGCTGAAGGATGTTGCAGGCAGCAGATCGCTCTCCACGGCGTCTCCAGACTCTGTCACGTCTGTCACATGTTCTCAGTGTGAACCTGTTTTCATCTGTGAAGAGCACAGGGCGCCAGTGGCCACTTTGCCAATCCTGGTGTTCTGTGGCAAATGCCAAGCGTCCTGCACGGTGTTGGGCTGTGAGCACAACCGCCATCTGTGGACGTCGGGCCCTCATACCACCCTCATGGAGTCGGTTTCTAACCGTTTGTGCAGACACATGCACATTTGTGGCCTGCTGGAGGTCATTTTGCAGGGCTCTGGCAGTGCTCCTCCTGTTCCTCCTTGCACAAAGGCTGAGGTAGCGGTCCTGCTGCTGGGTTGTTGCCCTCCTACGGCCCCCTCCACGTCTCCTGGTGTACTGGCCTGTCTCCTGGTAGCGCCTCCAGCCTCTGGACACTACGCTGACAGACACAGCAAACCTTCTTGCCACAGCTCGCATTGATGTGCCATCCTGGATGAGCTGCACTACCTGAGCAACTTCTGTGGGTTGTAGAGTCCGTCTCATGTTACCACGAGTGTGAAAGCACAACCAACATTCAAAAGTGACCAAAGCATCAGCCAGAAAGCATTGGTACTGAGATGTGGTCTGTGGTCCCCACCTGCAGAACTACTCCTTTATTGAGGGGGTCTTGATAATTGCCAATAATTTCCATCTATTGTCTATTCCATTTACACAACAGCATGTGAAATTGATTGTCAATCAGTGTTGCTTCCTAAGTGGACAGTTTGATTTCACAGAAGTTTGATTCACTTGGAGTTAGATTCTGTTGTTTAAGTCTTCCCTTTATTTCTTTGAGCAGTGTATATATATATATATATATATATTTTTTTTTTTTTATTTGTTTTTTACATATATACTGTATATATTTTTTTTATATCCACAGACTGAAAAATTTGTTAGATATAATACTTATACAGCTGAGGACACGTTACAATTGTATCGAGTCCAGACAAACAGTGCTGCTCACACAGCTGCAGGGTCCGCCACAGTGTAACAGAGCCACAAATAACAGATGTCCATTCTCTGACAGCGAGCAGAGATAATGAAAATGGTGAAAAACTCAAACACAAAGTATGTTAGAAAGTTGCATAACTTATTGTTATGGCATGATTACATGTAGCAGGCAGGAAAATGCCTCGGTCTCTTTAAGACATAAAGAGAAGATTTATGTGTGTGCATATATCTGTATACGTCTCATTATTCCACCGTGCCTCCTGCAGCGCCTGTGCCCTTTAACCCCTTCGCGCCCGCAGTAATCCCGCACAGCACAGCGCCCCCTACCTTCTCCTTCATCTTTTCGATCTTCTTGGCGGAGCTGCGTCGCTGCTGCCTGTCTTCGTGGCGCAGGGCGTTGGGCCCGAGCTCCGCAGATTTGCTGAACTGTTTCTCCTCCTGTTTCTCTGCGTCCTTCAGCTTGCTCTCGGCATTAATGCTTTCTACGTGGTACATGTGATACGTCTTCATCACCTATGAAAGGTTTAAGCAGAAGGTGACATACAGCCCGAGACATAAAACTATGCACAGCGAATATCCCCAGGACTCACCGTATACAGCTCGTTTGTGACCTTCGCCAGCTCCTCGTGCATCTGCAGACCGATATCTTTACTCTGCAAGATACAGAGTAGTTGTTATGTACACTATACTTAAAGGAGGAGTTCATTATTCCTGTGCCCCCATGGCAACACTTCCTTTTCTATGCCATGTCCTTGAATGTCAAAATCAACAATTAAATTAATGTGAACACATGTATATCTGATTCATGCAAGTTAGTGTATGAGCATGATGTAGAGGGTGATCCAAATTATCCAACACAGCACCGAACTGGAAGGGTTGTCATAGGGATAGTGAAGTACCTGCAATGAAAAGTACTTTTCTGGCAATGCAGAGGAAGGATCCATGATAAAATTATATCCAGTGTCTATAATGAAATTGCAGAATTTTTTTATTGCACAATGATGAAGCTTTAGTTATATTAAAAGTAAGGAACAGAACTCATGGCAGAAGTGGAGCACACGGCAGAGGCGGGAGAACGGCAGAGAACGGTCACATGGCAGAGACAAGGGACACAGAGATGAAGTACATGCATACAGGACATACAGCAGAGTCGGGGAACACAGAGAACAGGACACATAACGGAGAACAGGGCACATGGCAGAGATGGGGCATATGCATAGACTGAGCACATAGCAGAGAACGGTGAGCGCACAAAGATGGCGCACATGGCAGAGGACGGGGCACATGGCGGAGGACGGAGCACATGCACAGACGGGGCACACAGCAGAGGATGGGGGAGGACGGGGCACACAGCAGAGGATGGGGGAGGACGGGGCACACAGCAGAGACACAGGCCATACAGCAGATGCCAGCCTGAGACCACAATGTGGACCCCAACGTGCCTCCTTGTAACCCGACATTGTGCGGTGGCAGCCTCCCCCAATGGAGAAGGGACAGCAGCTGGAAAACATTCCTAAGGAAATGAAGGCGTTTTACCCCCCTCATTCTCACCTTCTTAAAGAGTCTAATGACGTCCTCGCTGATGTGCGACAGCCGGACAATGACATTATTGAGGAAGATGTCATTCAGCGTGGCGTGGTCCTTGCTCTCACGCCTGGTCTGGGACAGAACCAGATACCAACAGTTCACAGGGGAGAGGAGATGCTGATCCTTCCTGAAAATCCCAAAACATTTACAGACCGGTGAGGTTAGCAGAGAACACGTCCCCTCTGAGGGTTCATTACATATGAGAAATGCCTTTAATTACAGTATTAATGTAATATTCAATGTTTCTAAAATTGTGCATGCCTCCTGATGGCAGCAGCTTACCCCCAAGTTCCGTAATTTTTGGTCCCCTTGATGCTGCTGAGTTGGGATCAGGACAGAATCAGTCTCCTCCTCCCTCTGGCAGCTGAGCTTATAGAAAAGAAGTCTTCTCAGCTATCCTGCCAGTACTACAGAGCCTCTGCTCCTTCCCTGACCAGCAGGCAGAAAGCTATTCCTATTCGCTGCCAGGCAGTAAACTGAGGGACACTGCAGAGACATGGCTTGGAGGGGAGTGACTGAGCATGTGCGACCGCAAACAGTTAGTTGTACATGCACATTGTTATACACTATGAACACCAGGTGGTGCTATAATCTGTAAGAAAATGGCAGAACTCTGCAAATATGGCAACTACTATTCATTTCTATCTCCCCTAATTCCTTGAGACATTATGGAATGACTGGAGTCGGGATGTGAAATATTCCAGTCATGTTTTTACACATTTCTGTTTTGGGATGAGCTAAGTGATTTCTTAAATGGTCGTCATTACAGTTCAAATATTGGGGGGTCACACAATTCCCCAAGACCCTCGGGAGACAAACCTTTCAAGTGACACGATGATACATTGTGTGACAGTGATACATTGTTACTGCTCATATCAATGCAGCTCTGCCTTTCTGGATTCTAGGAAAGCTGTGTAACCACTCCTATGGGAATTTAATGGGAGGCCCCACATATTACTATCCAGCTGTTATGGTTACTGCTGTAAATAAATGCTGCACTGTGTAAGACTCCACCTGCGCAGTAAATGCGTCAGCAGATCGGCCAGGATTTACGCTCTCATCGCCGCCCTCGGATAATAAACGCTAATTCTCATCTGGACGGGAAATCAATGGAAACTGAGTTTAGTAATTAACTGATGACCATCGCTACTGCAAGAAAACATGGACAGGAAGATGGATGTCACAGCAGTGTCATAACCTAAGGGGAACTACAAGCCCCAGCGTAGCAAAGGAAACTTGAGCCGTAGAGCCATTCACCAAGGCAGGGATCTGCCCACTGCAACACTCCAGCTATTGTGAAACTACAACTCCCAGCATGTCATGACTGGCACAACCGGTCCGGGCATGTTAGCATATAGGTGTAGTGCTGCTGGTTGACGATTTCTGAGGGCCCTATAGCAAAATCAAAAAGGGGCCACCCGTCATTGTCAATGCCTACTCCCCCATTGCCAGTTCATTGCCACCCACCTGAGATCCCCCACTGCAAGCCCCTGATATAATAGCTCATATCTGCATTGTAGGAGAGCCCCCCCATGGTGTGATCACTTCAGCTGCAGAAATAGGAGTCACAGCCCGGCCTTAGATAGAGCCCACGGGGCCCAAAGTCCTCACTGCCACAGACAGGACAGCAGTCCTATAGGCAGCAGGTGATGACGGTGGGGCATCCGTGCACAGTGTAAACAGGTGCATACAAGATCATCTGCTGCGAATCCACAACAAAATCCACATTTATTACACAAGAATTTGCAGTAAATTTCACCCTTGCTAATAGTAAAATCCGCAGCTTAAATGGAGGTGATGCAGACTTCAACAAATCAGCAGCTCAGGTCATTTTTTTACCAGCAGAATTTTTTCCGGAGCGTATCAATAAAATGTTGTAAAATCTCATTCACTTTGCAACCGTAGCGGTACTATGGATTTTCAGCCCAGAAAATGTGCAGCATATCCACTGCCTGTGAACGTGGGGTAAGAGCTCACAGGAAGGATTTTCTGCAAACTCTCTATGTGGATTTGTGCATGGAAAATCCACAGCAGAAAACAGTAGCAGATAAATGGATGAGACGTTCACAAACCTCATCAGCATTTTTATCTTAATTTGCAGCATGTCAGTTTATGTTATGCACTTTTTGTGGATTCTCCCCATAAGGCCATGTTCACACGTCCAGTATTTGGTCAGTATTTTCTATCAGTATTTATAAGCCAAAACCAGGAGTGGGTGATATATACAGAATTAGTGATGTGTTTCTATTATACTTTTCCTCTAATTGTTCCACTCCTGGTTTTGGCTTACAAATACTGATGTAAAATACTGACCAAATACTGAACATGTGAATGTGCTTTAGGCCACGGCCCTACTATCAGTATTTGGTCAGTATTTTTTCTCAGGAGTGGGAGACAAAACCAGGAGTGGGTGATAAATGCAGAATTGGTGACTTGTTTCTATTATACCTTTTCTCTGATTGTTCCTCACCTGGTTTTGGCTCCTGAGAAAAAATACTGACCAAATACTGATAGTGGGGCCGGGGCCTTAAAGTCAAAATTTTCTATAAACCTGTAATGAAATGCATCGATGATGATTTTGTAGACTGTTAAGGAGAATTCACAAGCGTGGATTTCAAATCCATTCACTCTTTTACCTTTTCTAGCCTTAAGGTCATGTGCACACAGTAAGAATTTGGTGCATAAATTTCTCCATCTCTTGGCAAGAAAAACGCTGATTCAATTAGGTGCATTTTGATGATTTTTTTTTTTACCTGTGTTTTTGGTCCAGTTTTTTCCCCACTTATTAGTATGAGTGAAATCTGCAGCAAAAAAACTCTGAAAGAATTGACACTGCAGATATAAATCTGCAAGTCAGAAATAAGCAACGTGTGCACGAGAATTCAAGGTTCTCAAAAAACTTTGCAGGCATCAGGAAACCCTACAGGTTTTGTGACATATCTGCGCAGAAAAAAAAACGTGACAAATCTGCAACGTGTGCACAGGCCCTTAAAGGCAAATCTGCACTGAAATCCAGATGATTTGTTGGGTTCTTGCCGTGCCAGATGTTTCAGCAGGGCGCATTTACCATGAGGTTCATCTATGTCCTCAGTTCTGACTCCTCGGCACTGCCCGCTGACAGTTTCTGGTAGGGGCTCCCAGGGCATAGGTCACCAATTTCGATTTCACCCCCTCTGTGATCATCACTCTACTCTTAGTATAGGAAGTGGTCCATTACCAATCCCCCTCCCCATAGTAATTACTGTGGACTGATGCATCTGCCCTGGGGCAGATGTAGCAGTTGTACCCAGGTCCCGGTGTATAAGGGGACCCAAAATGGCCCATGGTTGGTTCCTGATTTTGCACCTTGTTCTGGTGACATTACTCCGGTCCACATGTGATCACGTTCTCGGCTCGCCCAGCTGGCAGCACATAAAGTACGAGTTATTTCAAGACTTTCCTGCCTCGAAATATCTGAAAATGACAGGTTATTACACCACGCGCCCACTGCTTATCTAGAGGGCACCGGCCGCACCACGTGCTGGAACATTAACCCCTCATTTCCCGCGGCTTACTTGAAGTGATGCTGCTCTCGAGCGTTGCGGACCTTGGAGGAGAACCTCTCGGCCAGTTTCTCCAAGCTGCGGGAATATTCCAGTTCGATCTCAGCCTTTCTGCGGAAAAACTCTTGTAAGTCCTGGAGAAGTGACAGCCGGGACTCGGATTGCTGCTCCAGGCACTTAAACTGTTCCACCAGCTGGCTGCGGATCTCTGCGGAGAAGGAAACACGGAAATGGACGGTCAGACGCGCTGCCCTCGAGGACGACCATTAATAACTTGGCTGGCAGGAGATGAAGCCTTGAGAAAGAGGTCACCTAATTACAGTGTACGGGGAGGCTTCACGTGTCCTCCAGAACAAGGAGCCTCAATGTCATACAAAGAGGTAACCACAGAGTACGGAGGAAGGTGGCGCCATCACATGACAGCGGACGCTGCTGACTGTTTCCATATACAACATAACCTTCCACGCTTAGTTATATGAGAGCAAACACTGCTGTCTCCATATACAACATGACCTTACAAGCTTTGATAGATGACAGTGAATGCTGCTGACTGTTTCCATACACAACATGAGTTTCCAAGCTTTGCCCATATGAGAGAGGAGACTGCTGACTGTTTCCATAACCTCAATACTGCTTCCAGGAGCAATGCTGGTACTCACAGAACCACAAGAACAATGATTTCATGCTGCGGCATCGGCGAATGGACTTAGTATTCTAATGGGTTGGACCGGAAGTGCGCTATGCACTAGAAAATATCTTCCCCCACAGTGACGACATTAGGTGTTTTCGTCCCTGAAACTTTCCCATATCTCAAGGTCAACTGTATTCAGGGCTTGGGGTTCCCATAACTTCTGTCACTCGGCTCCGTCTAGCTCTTGTAAATGTCTCGGAGCGTCTACAATGTATCAGCCATAGTTACAATCTTTCTGTTCGTCATTGGGGACGCCTGCGGCTTCACATCTGGTCCTTGCTTTGGCTTCTTGTCAGGACCTTGGACAGCTGCCCTAGAATTTCCTCAGGGCCTCCCCCACCTTCTCCATGCTGCGTCCTCATAGCTATCGGCCCCCGATCACCTCTGCTGACAGAAGGATACGTGCCCAGCCGAGACCCCCATATCAGCGTGTTCTAAGGACGCATTCATATGTGCGACGTTCGTGGTCCAAGTACGGACCGGAAGTGGGTCTCCTGACCCGATCACCACAGCCTCATACATACCTTTAGACCGTGAATGTCGGACGTGTGACCGGCCTTATGAAGAGCCAGATCAGGATCCTACAGTCCATGGACATTTATTATCCCAAACAACAAGGCTTAATCCAATTCTTTTACGCTCCGTACACTACAACTCCCAACATATCCCATCCACTGAACACGACCTAGCTGTTACACTCTACATACTACAATTCCCAACATCACCTGATCAATGGAAATACCCGTAATACACATTGATATCTAGGACGCTATCAGGGGACATCACACCGTTCTTTGGGGCTACCCTGTGTCACGCAGGTCCTCGGTCCTCGCCTTTCGCTCTCATTCTGGGGATTGATTACAATCCTCGGATTTGATATAATTGCCACTTGAGCCGCACATGTGTCTCGTCCCCGGGAGACCAGAGACGGCACGTATCGGAACGATGGAAGCCGAGTTAGATGGAGCGATCCGCCGGGGATTCCCTGAGCTGTGTGTCCCTGCAGATAACCTGACACCCCGACACCCTGCACTGCCCCTTTAAATCCTCCCTTTCCGGCTCCTATTTTAGCTCCAAGTGATTTTGTAATCTGTAATTAGCGGCTCTGCGGGGAGCGCTGCGGGGAGCACTGGAGGGGGAAGCGGCTGCAGAGCAAAACTGGATCTGAGGAGAAAGCCACCATCACAGGAGAGGCTTGTGTTAGATCTCTGCTTGCTGCCAGACACATCAATTACAAGCTCTGATGATTCTCCATTACAGGGCCCCAGTAGCAGCACAACATCCCCCCCCCCCCATCTATGGGAAAATGCCAAAAATATCTCTGATTTATAATAATTCTAGTCTTGGCTGAAGGTTTGTTACAATGTATCCATCCAGTCAGGACAATCCTCTGTGACCTAAACAGTCAGGACCCCGGACTGATACATTGTAACAAACTATCAGGAGAGAGCTTTGTGCTGCTGATTTTTTTAGCTCACAGAACATTGTCTAGAATGGATGCAATTGTAGCAAATCCTCAGCTGTGAGGTCTGAAAACAAGCAAGTGACAGCAAGCAAGAGATAATGTAAATGGAGGGCTAGAGAAAGAACAAAACCTAGCGGTGTATAGTGGTAATGATTCCAACATTGTATGGAACTGAAGTGTTTTATAAACTCGCTGTATGATGCTATTATAGGTTCAAGCTATGGAAACACTATGTCATCACCATTACTATGAGGTCCCCATACAGTACTGCCATATAGTGCTATCTACATACTGTATGGCCATACTGTCATACGTATACTATACGGGTATTTTATCGAAACTACATGGTAATGTCATTCGGCATTTTACAGCAATACAGTATGGCACTATATGTGTTCCCAAATGGTAATATTATGTAGATATTATATGGCAGTGTTGCATGTAGTGTACTGTGATATATTCATACTATATATGAAAATTCATTGTACTCAGTACGATACGGTAGTATTATATAGGTAGTATTTGGCAGTATTATATGGAGATAATAGTAACATTTGGGGACAGCAATGGGGGAGCGGTTGGCACGGATTAGGCCAAAATGTTGCACTCTGAAGACTCCACTTGTCAATCCACATAACATGCCGAGTATATTTTACTCCAGTCACCTCCAAAGCTGCTTTCCACATTCTGTTGGTTGCCCTTAGAAATGGGAAATAGTTTATCTAGACAGAAACGTCTCCCATAAACACAGCTTTCTTGCTCTGTGACTAAGATCTGAGCCCACAACGGCTGCACTTCATAACAGTAAACCAACAGAAATATGAATGCAGCTTTGAAGGTGACTAGAGTATAAAGCCTAATATTGGGTACTGAACCCCTTTTATTATATTCATGCACTAAACCCCAGAGAATCTAATTGGATTATTTCATTTTTTTTGTACCTGGATACCTATGAAAACCCAAAAGCAGCAAGTATAGTCGTAGGGAAGACGTTCATCCAACAACTGTGTGCAACCGCGGCTTCTGGTAATTTGATATAGAAAAGATATATAATAAAAACAGAAACCAATATATGAGTATAACTCTGTCCGGTGGGCTTTAATTAGGATTATTTTAGGTGGAGTTCTTCTTTAGTTATCAGTGATGCAGCGCAGCCCTTATCTCCCAGTATATAATACACAGATGTTCCCGATATTTCCAAATCATACTGCCGCCAACTTTAGAAAAGAGGAAATTGAATCCCTCGATCGCCCGCGAGGTCACCGGAACTTTCCTCATCTTTTCCCGGTGAAACGTAGAAAGCTCCAACTGAATTATTCCAAAAGAAAACCGATACAAAGCAACAAATCCTCCCCCATAAATAACCCTGCGCTCCATTAACCATTTAGCAGTAACGGGAATCGATAACCTGTCCGAACCCAGCGAGGGGATTGATCGCAGGATTTACTGACCCAGCAGAACACTTGATATAATGGCAGCTCTGCTGAGACAGAGAGCGGAGGACAGCGCCAAAGCTTTTCTGCCTAATTGCCCACGCTAAGTGCAGGGAGGGAGTACAGGACTTCCCTGACTATACAGGGATGGATGGATCTGACAATATATAGCGGTATTATTTATACACTGTATGGCAGAATTATTTAGATTTTCTGGCACAGTTCTATTATATACTACTGTTGACTGTATGGCAATCTCATGAATGCACTATGTGGCAGTATTAAATGGAGGCCATATACAGTGGGTACGGAAAGTATTCAGACCCCTTTAAATTTTTCACTCTTCGTTTCATTGCAGCCATTTGGTAAATTCTCAAAAGTTCATTTTTTTCTCATTAAAGTACACTCTGCACCCCATCTGGACTGAAAAAAAACAGAAATGTAGAATTTTTTGCAAATTTATTAAAAAAGAAAAACTGAAATATCACATGGTCATAAGTATTCAGACCCTTTGCTCAGACACTCATATTTAAGTCACATGCTGTCCATTTCCTTGTGATCCTCCTTGAGATGGTTCTACTCCTTCATTGGAGTCCAGCTGTGTTTAATTAAACTGATAGGACTTGATTTGGAAAGGCACACACCTGTCTATATAAGACCTCACAGCTCACAGTGCATGTCAGACCAAATGAGAATCTTGAGCTCAAAGGAACTGCCCAAGGAGCTCAGAGACAGAATTGTGGCAAGGCACAGATCTGGCCAAGGTTACAAAAGAATTTCTGCATTACTCAAGGTTCCTAAGAGCACAGTGGCCTCCATAATCCTTAAGTGGAAGAAGTTTGGGACCAGCAGAAGTCTTCCAAGACCTGGCCATCCTGCCAAACTGAGCAATCGAGGGAGAAGAGCCTTGGTGAGAGAGGTAAAGAAGAACCCCAAGATCACTGTGGCTGAGCTCCAGAGATGCAGTAGGGAGATGGGAGAAAGTTCCACAAAGTCAGCTATCACTGCAGCCCTCCACCAGTCGGGCCTTTATGGCAGAGTGGCCAGACGGAAGCCTCTCCTCAGTGCAAGACATATGAAAGCCCGCATAGAGTTTGCTCAAAAACACATGAAGGACTCCCCGACTATGAGAAATAAGATTCTCTAGTCTGATGAGACGAAGATAAAACTTTTTGGTGATAATTCTAAGCGGTATGTGTGGAGAAAACCAGGCACTGCTCATCACCTGCCCAATACAATCCCAGCAGTGAAACATGGTGGTGGCAGCATCATGCTATGGGGGTGTTTTTCAGCTGCAGGGACTGGACAACTGGTTGCAATTGAAGGAAACATGAATGCAGCCAAGTACAGAGATATCCTGGATGAAAACCTCTTCCAGAGTGCTCTGGACCTCAGACTTGGCCGAAGGTTCACCTTCCAACAAGACAATGACCCTAAGCACACAGCTAAAATAACAAAGGAGCGGCTTCAGAACAACTCTGTGACCATTCTTGACTGGCCCAGCCAGAGCCCTGACATAAACCCAATTGAGCATCTCTGGAGATACCTGAAAATGACTGTCCACCAACGTTCACCATCCAACCTGACGGAACTGGAGAGGATCTGCAAGGAAGAATGGCAGAGGATCCCCAAATCCAGGTGTGAAAAACTTGTTGCATCATTCCCAAGAAGACTCATGGCTGTATTAGCCCAAAAGGGGGCTTCTACTCAATACTGAGCAAAGGGTCTGAATACTTATGACCATGTGATATTTCAGTTTTTCTTTTTTAATAAATTTGCAAAAATGTCTACATTTCTGCTTTTTTTTCAGTCAAGATGGGGTGCAGAGTGTACTTTAATGAGAAAAAAAATGAACTTTTTAGAATTTACCAAATGGCTGCAATGAAGCAAAGAGTGAAAAATTTAAAGGGGTCTGAATACTTTCCGTACCCACTGTAGGACTGTAGTGTCGTATTATGTGCATATTGTATGGCACAATCATGAGTACGCTGTGGCAGTATGATATGGGGACTATACAGTACTGTACAGTGATCTACGCATAGTGTATGATTTCACAGCATAGTAATATAATGAGAAGCACTATATGTTGGTCTTATTTAGCTGCTCTATAGCAGTATTATATGGCTATTATTGCAGTGTTAC
Source organism: Phyllobates terribilis (assembly GCF_046119375.1). Lineage (NCBI taxonomy): Eukaryota > Metazoa > Chordata > Amphibia > Anura > Dendrobatidae > Phyllobates > Phyllobates terribilis. The sequence goes on along the minus strand of NW_027362768.1, from coordinate 377,271,855 downwards.
TCTGTATCTTTCCTCAGATTTTAAGCAGACCCTGCTCCGGCACTGACGTACTCGTTTTTTCCTCTCTGTATATAGCCGTACACCTTCTCAGCCTATTTACGGCTTTCACAATCCATCCCTCATTCTGCCCCCTCCAAACCCCAGGACCAGACACATGACTCTTCTCCAGCCAGAATATTCCAGGCAGAGTTAAATATTGTTCTGCAGTCATGCATGATCCGTCTGGAGCCATTCCCAGAGTTACCAAGGTGACGAGGAAAAATGAGCTGCACATTATAGTCAGGACTGTCCAACATGGCTGCAAAACCTGTCAGCAGGGCCCAAATACCAAATACTCACATAACGCAGCACCCTAAAGAGCAGAATGGCGGAGCTTAGGAGCAAGAATCGGGGACCTGCTGTAAAAGTCCGACTTTCCAACTGACCCCTGATAATGCCCTCGCTCCAAATCGCAGACCCCTGAACGGACTCCCAATCGTGCCACCAAAGCACTGGGGGTCTTGCTACAAAGCTCAGACTTGATCTAGAAAATCTAGGGACCTGCTGCAAATCCCGGACTTCCCAAATGTCCCCTGATGATTTTCTTGTATCACCAGGGAACTGCTGCAAAATTCACACTCCTCAAATGTCCCTGATCATGTCCTCGCTCCAAAACTCAAACTCCTGACCTGACCCCCGATTGTACCATTGAAGCAGTGGTGGTCTTGCTGCAAAACCCAAAATCCTCAACTGTCCCCAACCATGTCCTTGTAGTACCGAGGACTTGCTGCAAAACTGGACTGACCACTGATCCACTGATCATGCCCTCGAAACACAAGGGGCCTGCTGCAAAATTCGGACTTCCCGACTGACCCCTCGATCGTGTTCTTGAAGCACTGGGGACCTGCTGTAAGATCAGAGATGCTTCTCCATCCTTGATGAATCCTTGCCCGTAGACCTCTCCTCTTAGCAGCTCCAATGGCGGCCATACTGTTTGTCACCCAGTCTTCACATGAATTGATAACTCGCAGTCTCTGGACTCTGACCGTGCTACTCTTTACCATCAGAGTCTGTCCGATATTTCTCACTGAGAGGTCATCGCAGGCCTGGAAACGGATGAGGGGCCATACATTCCAGGATAGGAATGAGGGGTGCCATACATACCAGGATAGGAATGAGGGGGAACTATGCTTTCCAGGATAGGGATGAGGGGGTACCATGCATATCAGGATACGGATGAGGGGGTACCATGCATACCAGGTTAGAGATGAGGGGGTACAATGCATACCAGGTTAGGGATGAGGGGTACCATACATACCAGGATTGGGTATGAGGGGTACCATACATACAAGGATAGGGATGAGGGGTACCATGCATATCACGATACGGATGAGGGGGTACCATGCATACCAGGTCAGGGATGAGGGGTACTATACATACCAGGATGAGGGATGGGGCACCATGCATACCAGGATTGGGGGATGAGGGGTGCTACGCATACCAGGATTGGGGGATGAGGGGTGCCATGCATTCCAGGATGGGGATGAGGGGTACCGTGCATACCAGCATAAGGCTGAGGAGTGCATACATACCAGGATTGGGGATGAGGAAGCCATGCATACCAGGATTGATATGAGGGGTGCCATGCATACCAGATTTGGGAAGAGGGGTGCCATGCATACCAAGATGAGGGATGGGGTGCCATGCATATCAGTATTGGGATGAGGGGTGCCATGCATACCAGGATTGGGGATGAGGAGGCCATGCATACCAGGATTGGTGATGAGGGGGCCATGCATACCAGGATGAGGGATGGGGTGCCATGCATATCAGTATTGGAATAAGGGGTACCATGCATACCAGGATTGGGGATGAGGGGGCCATGCATACCAGGATGAGAGGGCCATGCATACCAGGATAGGGATGAGGGGTACCATGAATACCAGGATTGGGGATGAAGGGGTATAATGCATACCAGGATAGGGATGAGGGGGTACCATGTGTGGCGCCCCTGAGGGTTCGACCGCCACAGGGATGCTGCACTTCTCTAATGGAGTGTAGTGTTCCTCCTCTGAGGTAAGAACAGTGTGATAGTCGTGACCCAACCTTTGCATCCAACACCACATTTCTCCACTAGAGGGGGCTAGTATGCACTAGGTGCTGCTCTCCTGGTTACAGGGCGACTGGGGAACCAAGAGTTAGGGGAACCAGTTAGTGGGTGAGGGTGGAGGACTTACAAGTTAGTTACCCTTTAAATTTCATATTTAATAAAAAGCCATCTTGGGTTTTGGTTCTTTAACTGCTCTTTGATTGTCTTTATGCTGTCAATTGCGGAGGGTACTGTGATCTCCCACCCTAACGCGGATCCTGTGTGGGCCCGCATCGGATGGAGACACAGCCCTTGTGCCCCGGCCTTGGGACGAGGGGTAGGTTGTAGACAAGGAATGTCTCGACCCGGTCAAGAACCACGACCAAGGAGGCCCGGAGCTTAAGAGTGTGGCTCCACAGCAAATGGATCCCGGGGAGGATGCAGACAGAGCGGTGTACGCCACCTGTCCTCGCCAACCTGATATATTCAGAGAGAGTCCGGCTGCAAGAGGGGTACCGGCCCCCGACCTTGCTACTCCATGTCCTGGTCGGGAAAGCCCGGCAGGCCCTGAGGATCCCACCGGGTATCGGACGGAGCGGAGCTGCCACCCGTACCCTTGTTCTGAGAGGAGCTCAGAAGGAGACAGGGCCTATTTGCACACACACGGACAGGAAAGCATTCGGTCTGTAGTTCAGGAACACTCTGGTGTAGGGTCCCGACTGAACGCTTGACTTACTCGGAGGTTGTCGGACCCCCGTCCCTGGTGACCGCAGGACTCCGCGGGGAGCAGGGAGTCGCCTTCCTTCTGCCATCTATGTGAGTAAAGCCTTGGAAGTTCACCCCTATGGCCTCCGGACTGTTTATTCTGCGCTACACCGCGGCGCCCGTCTTCCTCTACTACTACCCCCTCCATCCTGTCACTCTGCCCTGAGGCCTCGCTCCGCCTGTGGGGAGTAGTAATAACTCTGGCCGTCATAACACCATGCCTCAGCGGACTGCAGCGGCGCTGGTGGCCTTCACCAGGTGCCACAGGTGGCGTAGTCGTAAACCAGCCACTCAACCTGGATAAGCCCATACCATCCTTTTAACTGTGACGGCCCTGAGCACGGGTCGGGTCCGGGCCACGGCTGCACCCCATCTCTCCATCACAGGACCCGACTCCGAGTTCCCCATCTACCAGGGTAAAGAAAAGGGCTTTTTCGAGTAAGAGGCGTCACACATGCATACCAGAATAGGTATGAAGGGGTACCAGGCATACCATGATAGGGATGAAGGGGTACCACACATACCATGACAGGGATGAGGGGTTATGAATACCAGGATAGGGATGAGGGGGTACCATGCATACCAAGATAGGGATGAGGGTACCATGCATACCAGCATGAGGGATGGGGTGCCAAGCATACCAGGAAGAGGGGTACCATACATACCAGGATAGGGATGAAGGATGGGGTACCATACATACAATGATAGGGATGAGGGATGGGGTACCATGCATACCAGGATAGGGATGAGGGGTGTCATTCATACCAGAATGAGGGGTGGGGTGCCATGCATACCAGGATTGGGGGATGAGGAGTGCTATGCATACCAGGATGGGAGTGAGGGGCCCATGCATACCAAGATAAGGTTAAGGGGGGCATACATACCAGGATTGGGGATGAGGGCTGCCATGCATACCAGGATGAGGGATGGGGTGCCATGCATACCAGGATTGGGATAAGGGGTGCCATACATACAAGGATAGGGATGAGGGGTGCTATGCATACCAGGATTGGGATAAGGGGTGCCATGCATACCAGGATTGGGGATGAGGGTTGCCATACATACAAGGATAGGGATGAGAGGTGCTATGCATACCAGGGATAGGATGGGGAAAGCACATAACAGGATGGGGGAACAGGATTGAGTAGCACAAATATCAGGATGGGGGGCCACAAATACCAGGATGGGGGGCCACAAATACCAGGATGGGGACAGCACATAACAGGATGGGGGACCATATACCAATAAAAATTCTCGCCACCCGGGCATAGAACAGGTTCAATAGCTAGTCAAATATAATGATGAAACTTTTCATATGGAAACACACTTAAAGGGCTTGTCCCACGAACAAAGTACATTTCAATTTATAGATCTTAAAATAAAATTAGCACATTATTATTATTTATATAGCGCCATTGATTCCATGGTGCTGTACAGAAGAAGGGGTTATATACCAAGTAAAAATATCAGTTACAGTAAACAAACTAACAATGATAGACTGGTACAGAGGGAAGAGGACCCTGCCCTTGCGGGCTTACATTCTACAGGAACGGGGAGGGAGACAGTAGGTTGGGGGTTGCAGCAGCTCCGGTGTTGTTGAGGTGGCAGCAAGCAAGGTCATGGCAGGCTGTAGGCTTGTTTGAAGAGATGGGTTTTCAGGTTCCGTCTGAAGGATCCAGGTGTGGTGGATAATCGGACGTGTTGAGGCACAGAATTCCAGAGGATGGGGGATATTCGGGAGAAATCTTGGAGGTGATTGGGTGAGGAACGAATAAGTGTGGAGGAAAGAAGGAGGTCTTGGGAGGACCGGAGATTACGTGAGGGAATGTATCGGGAGATTAGTTCAGAGATGTACGGAGGAGAGAGGTTATGGATGGCTTTGTAGGTCAGTGTTAGTAGTTTGAACTGGATACGCTGGGCAATTGGGAGCCAGCGAAGGGATTTGCAGAGGGGGAAGCGGAGGAGTAGCGAGGCGAAAGATGGACCAGTCGCGTAGCAGAGTTAAGGATGGACTGGAGGGGTGTGAGAGTGTTAGCAGGTAGGCCACAGAAGAGGATGTTGCAGTAGTTGAGGCGGGAGATGATGAGGGCATGCACAAGCAGTTTAGTAGATTGAGGGTTGAGGAAAGGATGGATTCTGGAAATATTTTTGAGCTGGAGGCGACAGGAGGTGGCGAGAGCTTGGATGTGGGGTTTGAAGGACAGGGCAGAGTCAAGGGTTACTCCGAGGCAGCGGACTGCCGGTACAGGGGAAAGAGTGATGTCGTTTATTGTGATAGAAAGATCAGGTGGGGAAGATATGTGAGATGGGGGAAAGATGATGAGTTCAGTTTAGTCCACATTGAGCTTGAGGTAGCGGGAGGAGAAGAAGGATATGGCTGCTAGACATGCTGGGATTCTGGACAGCAGAGAGGTGACGTCTGGGCCAGAGAGGTAGATCTGGGTGTCATCAGCGTACAGATGGTACTGGAAGCCATGGGATTTTATGAGCTGTTCCAGGCCAAGGGTATAGATTGAGAAGAGTAAGGGGTCCTAGGACAGAGCCTTGAGGGACTTCAACATAGAGGGGGCGGGGAGAGGAGGTAGCGTGGGAGTGGGAGATGCTAAATGTGCGGTTAGAAAGGTATGAGGAGATCCAGGCTAGGGCAAGGTCTGTGACGCCAAAGGAAGAGAGGATCTGTAGTAGGAGGCAGTGGTCAACTGTATCGAAAGAAGAGGACAAGAGTAGAAGAAGAAGGAGTACAGAGAATTGTCTGCTAGCTTTGGCTGGAAGTAAGTCATTGGTGATTTTGGTAAGGGCAGTTTTGGTGGAATGGTGGGGGCGGAAGCCAGATTGTCGGCTGTGGAAGAGAGAGAAGAGAAGTGGGAGGAAAGTTCAGCGTGAACGTGTTGCTCAAGGAGTTTGGAGGCAAATGGGAGCAGCGATATGGGGCGGCAGCAGGACAAGGGATGGCTTTTTGAGGATGGGCATGATTGTTGCATGTTTGAAGGCAGCGGGGAAGGTACCAGAAGATAGTGATAGGTTTGAAGAGATGGGTTGGGGATGGGATGAGTGTGGGGGTGAGGTTGGGGAGGAGGTGAGATGGGATGGGGTCGAGTGCACAAGTTGTGAGGTGTGATTTGGAGAGGAGACGAGTAAGGTCTATCTCCGTGATGTTGGGAAGGGAGGTTATGGGGAAAAGGCAATGGTCCGGTATATAAAGGGGTTGTGATAGTTGGACAGTAAAGACTTGCCTTCTTTTGTCAATCTTGTTTGTGAGGTGTGTGGCAAACTCCTCAGCAGAGATGGTGGAGGAGAGAGTTAAAAGTGTTGAATAGCTGTTTGGGGTTGTAGGATAGGGAGGATATGAGGGTTGTGGAGTAGGCCTGTTTAGCAGAGGTGAGGGCTGATTTGAATGCGAGTGTTGCTTGTCTGAATGCAGTGAAGTCATCTTGAGAATGTGTTTTCTTCCAACGCCGCTCCGCAGCCTTGGACGCTTGCCGAAGCTGTTTAGTGAGGTTGTTGTGTAAAAGCAGTAAAAAGCATATGGCCCAATAGCCTAATTTAAATATGTAATAACGAAGTATAAAAACATTGAATTAATAATAATACAGATAATAAAGTATGATGCCAACAAAAGTGCCCCCAAAACACAACCAACAATGAATTCCCCCACAGTACCCTCCAAAAGTACGGTATGATGACCCTACAGTACCCTCTAGTAAAGTATGGTGACCCATCACCTCCTCTTAGAGAGGAGTTCACATTGATAGGGTCCTGGTATTTTGAGAAACGCCTTAATGTGACTACCAGGTACACATGAGTTGGCCAATTTATGCGCTAAGATTTCTCATTTAATTCTATTTTCTACAGCAGTAATGCTATTCAAATTTCATGTATTTCATGTTCGCATACTTAGCGTTGCAGAGTGCTGCTTTGTTTGTTAGTTGTACATGGAGGTAGCTGCTCCTAGTAAGCACCTGTTCACACCTATTTCTTGTTTTGGAAGCGCCGGTCAGTTTTTTTCTCTTTTCATCACAGTAGGATGCCCCAACTGTGATCCCCACACAGTTTAATGGGCCTCACCTAGTCCTCAACAGTATAATGGGCCTCACCTAGTCCTCCACACAGTATAATGGGCCTCGCCTAGTCCTCCATACAGTATAATGGGCCTCACATAGTCCTCCATACAGTATAATGGGTCTCGCTTAGTCCTCCATACAGTATAATGGGCCTCGGCTAGTCCTCCATACAGTATAATGGGCCTCACCTAGTCCTCCATACAGTATAATGGAGCCCACAGTCCTCCATACAGTATAATGGGCCCCACATAGTCCTCCATACAGTATAATGGGCCCCACATAGTCCTCCATACAGTATAATGGGCCCCACATAGTCCTCCATACAGTATAATGGGTCTCGCCTAGTCCTCCATACAGTATAATGGGCCTAACCTAGTCCTCCACACAGTATAATGGGCCTCACCTAGTCCTCCATACAGTATAATGGGCCCCACAGTCCTCCATACAGTATAATGGGCCCCACATAGTCCTCCATACAGTATAATGGGCCCCACATAGTCCTCCATACAGTATAATGGGCCCCATATAGTCCTCCATACAGTATAATGGGCCCCACATAATCCTCCATACAGTATAATAACCCCACATAGGCCTCCATACAGTATAATGTAACCCACATAGTCCTCCATACAGTATAATGGCCCCACATAGTCCTCCATATAGTATAATGGGCCCCACATAGTCCTCCATACAGTATAATGGCCCCACATAGTCCTCCATACAGTATAATGGTTCACATAGGCCTCCATACAGTATAATGGCCCACATAGTCCTCCATTCAGTATAATGGGCCCCACATAGTCCTCCATACAGTATATTGGGCCCCACATAGTCCTCCATACAGTATAATGGGCCTCACATAGTCCTCCATAGAGTATAATGGGTCTCGCCTAGTCCTCCATACAGTATAATGGGCCTAACCTAGTCCTCCACACAGTATAATGGGCCTCACCTAGTCCTCCACACAGTATAATGGGCCTCACCTAGTCCTCCACACAGTATAATGGGCCTCACATAGTCCTCCATAGAGTATAATGGCCCCACATAGTCCTCCATATAGTATAATGGGCCCCACATACTCCCCCATACAGTATAATGGCCCCACATAGTCCTCCAAACAGTATAATGGCCCCACATAGGCCTCCATACAGTATAATGGCCCACATAGTCCTCCATTCAGTATAATGGGCCCCACATAGTCCTCCATACAGTATAATGGGCGCCACATAGTCCTCCATACAGTATAATGGCCCCACATAGTCCTCCATACAGAATAGTGAGCCCCACATAGTCCTCCATATAGTATAATGGGCCCAACATAGTCCTCCATACAGAATAATGGGCCCACATAGTCCTCCATACAGTATAATGGGCCATATAGTCCTCAATACAGAATGGGCCCCACATAGTTCTCCATACAGTATAATGGGTCCCACATAGTCCTCCATACAGTATAATGGGCCCCACATAGTCCTCCATACAGTATAATGGGCCCCACATAGTCCTCCATACAGTATAACCCCACATAGTCCTCCATACAGTATAATTGGCCTCACATAGTCCTCCATACAGTATAATGGCCCCACATAGTCCTCCATACAGTATAATGGCCCCAGATAGGCCTCCATTCAGTATAATGGGCCCCACATAGTCCTCCATACAGTATAATGGGCCCCACATAGTCCTCCATACAGTATAATGGCCCCACATAGTCCTCCATACAGAATAGTGGGCCCCACATAGTCCTCCATATAGTATAATGGGCCCCACATAGTCCTCCATACAGAATAATGGGCCCACAAAGTGCTCCACACAGTATAATGGGCCCCACACAGTGCTCCATACAGTATAATGGGCCCCACATAGTGCTCCATACAGTATAATGGACCCAACATAATCCTCCATACGGTTTAATGGGCCCCACATAGTCCTCCATACAGTATAATGGGCCCCACATAGTCCTCCATACAGTATAATGAGCCCCACATAGTCCTCCATACAGTATAATGGCTTCACATAGTCCTCCATACAGTATAATGGCCCCACATAGGCCTCCATTCAGTATAATGGGCCCCACATAGTCCTCCATACAGTATAATGGGCCCCACATAGTCCTCCATATAGTATAATGGCCCACATAGTCCTCCATACAGAATAGTGGGCCCAACATAGTCCTCCATATAGTATAACGGGCCCCACATAGTCCTCCATACAGTATATTGGGCCCCACAGTCGTCCATACAGTATAATGGGCCCCAAATAGTCCTCCATACAGTATATTGGGCCCCACAGTTGTCCATACAGTATAATGGGCCATATAGTCCTCCATACAGAATGGGCCCCACATAGTCCTCCATACAGTATAAAGGGCCCCACATAGTCCTCCATATAGTATAATGGGCCCCACATAGTCCTCCATACAGTATAATAACTCCACATAGGCCTCCATACAGTATAATGTAACCCATATAGTCCTCCATACAGTATAATGGCCCCACATAGTCCTCCATATAGTATAATGGGCCCCATATAGTCCTCCATACAGTATAATGGCCCCACATAATCCTCCATACAGTATAATGGCCCCACATAGGCCTCCATACAGTATAATGGCCCCACATAGGCCTCCATACAGTATAATGGGCCCCAAATAGTCCTCCATTCAGTATAATGGGCCCCACATAGTCCTCCATACAGTATAATGGGCGCCACATAGTCCTCCATACAGTATAATGGCCCCACATAGTCCTCCATACAGAATAGTGAGCCCCACATAGTCCTCCATATAGTATAATGGGCCCCACATAGTCCTCCATACAGAATAGTGAGCCCCACATAGTCCTCCATATAGTATAATGGGCCCCACATAGTCCTCCATACAGAATAATGGGCCCACATAGTCCTCCATACAGTATAATGGGCAATATAGTCCTCAATACAGAATGGGTCCCACATAGTCCTCCATACAGTATAATGGGCGGCCCCACATAGTTCTTCACACAGTATAATGGGCCCCACATAGTCCTCCATACAGTATAATGGGCCCAACATAGTCCTCCATACAGTATAATAACCCCACATAGTCCTCCATACAGTATAATTGGCCCCACATAGTCCTCCATACAGTATAATTGGCCCCACATAGTCCTCCATACAGTATAATGGCCCCACATAGTCCTCCATACAGTATAATGGCCCCACATAGTCCTCCATACAGTATAATGGCCCCAGATAGGCCTCCATTCAGTATAATGGGCCCCACATAGTCCTCCATACAGTATAATGGGCCCCACATAGTCCTCCATACAGTATAATGGCCCCACATGGTCCTCCATACAGAATAGTGGGCCCCACATAGTCCTCCATACAGTATAATGGGCCCCACATAGTCCTCCATACAGAATAATGGGCCCACAAAGTGCTCCACACAGTATAATGGGCCCCACACAGTGCTCCATACAGTATAATGGACCCAACATAATCCTCCATAAGGTTTAATGGGCCCCACATAGTCCTCCAAACAGTATAATGGGCCCCACATAGTCCTCCATACAGTATAATGAGCCCCACATAGTCCTCCATACAGTATAATTGGCCTCACATAGTCCTCCATACAGTATAATGGCCCCACATAGTCCTCCATACAGTATAATGGCCCCAGATAGGCCTCCATTCAGTATAATGGGCCCCACATAGTCCTCCATACAGTATAATGGGCCCCACATAGTCCTCCATACAGTATAATGGCCCCACATAGTCCTCCATACAGAATAGTGGGCCCCACATAGTCCTCCATATAGTATAATGGGCCCCACATAGTCCTCCATACAGAATAATGGGCCCACAAAGTGCTCCACACAGTATAATGGGCCCCACACAGTGCTCCATACAGTATAATGGGCCCCACATAGTGCTCCATACAGTATAATGGACCCAACATAATCCTCCATACGGTTTAATGGGCCCCACATAGTCCTCCATACAGTATAATGGGCCCCACATAGTCCTCCATACAGTATAATGAGCCCCACATAGTCCTCCATACAGTATAATGGCTTCACATAGTCCTCCATACAGTATAATGGCCCCACATAGGCCTCCATTCAGTATAATGGGCCCCACATAGTCCTCCATACAGTATAATGGGCCCCACATAGTCCTCCATATAGTATAATGGCCCACATAGTCCTCCATACAGAATAGTGGGCCCAACATAGTCCTCCATATAGTATAACGGGCCCCACATAGTCCTCCATACAGTATATTGGGCCCCACAGTCGTCCATACAGTATAATGGGCCCCAAATAGTCCTCCATACAGTATATTGGGCCCCACAGTTGTCCATACAGTATAATGGGCCATATAGTCCTCCATACAGAATGGGCCCCACATAGTCCTCCATACAGTATAAAGGGCCCCACATAGTCCTCCATATAGTATAATGGGCCCCACATAGTCCTCCATACAGTATAATAACTCCACATAGGCCTCCATACAGTATAATGTAACCCATATAGTCCTCCATACAGTATAATGGCCCCACATAGTCCTCCATATAGTATAATGGGCCCCATATAGTCCTCCATACAGTATAATGGCCCCACATAATCCTCCATACAGTATAATGGCCCCACATAGGCCTCCATACAGTATAATGGCCCCACATAGGCCTCCATACAGTATAATGGGCCCCAAATAGTCCTCCATTCAGTATAATGGGCCCCACATAGTCCTCCATACAGTATAATGGGCGCCACATAGTCCTCCATACAGTATAATGGCCCCACATAGTCCTCCATACAGAATAGTGAGCCCCACATAGTCCTCCATATAGTATAATGGGCCCCACATAGTCCTCCATACAGAATAGTGAGCCCCACATAGTCCTCCATATAGTATAATGGGCCCCACATAGTCCTCCATACAGAATAATGGGCCCACATAGTCCTCCATACAGTATAATGGGCAATATAGTCCTCAATACAGAATGGGTCCCACATAGTCCTCCATACAGTATAATGGGCGGCCCCACATAGTTCTTCACACAGTATAATGGGCCCCACATAGTCCTCCATACAGTATAATGGGCCCAACATAGTCCTCCATACAGTATAATAACCCCACATAGTCCTCCATACAGTATAATTGGCCCCACATAGTCCTCCATACAGTATAATTGGCCCCACATAGTCCTCCATACAGTATAATGGCCCCACATAGTCCTCCATACAGTATAATGGCCCCACATAGTCCTCCATACAGTATAATGGCCCCAGATAGGCCTCCATTCAGTATAATGGGCCCCACATAGTCCTCCATACAGTATAATGGGCCCCACATAGTCCTCCATACAGTATAATGGCCCCACATGGTCCTCCATACAGAATAGTGGGCCCCACATAGTCCTCCATACAGTATAATGGGCCCCACATAGTCCTCCATACAGAATAATGGGCCCACAAAGTGCTCCACACAGTATAATGGGCCCCACACAGTGCTCCATACAGTATAATGGACCCAACATAATCCTCCATAAGGTTTAATGGGCCCCACATAGTCCTCCAAACAGTATAATGGGCCCCACATAGTCCTCCATACAGTATAATGAGCCCCACATAGTCCTCCATACAGTATAATGGCTTCACATAGTCCTCCATACAGTATAATGGCCCCACATAGGCCTCCATTCAGTATAATGGGCCCCACATAGTCCTCCATACAGTATAATGGGCCCCACATAGTCCTCCATATAGTATAATGGCCCACATAGTCCTCCATACAGAATAGTGGGCCCGACATAGTCCTCCATATAGCATAATGGGCCCCACATAGTCCTCCATACAGTATATTGGGCCCCACAGTCGTCCATACAGTATAATGGGCCATATAGTCCTCCATACAGAATGGGCCCCACATAGTCCTCCATACAGTATAAAGGGCCCCACATAGTCCTCCATATAGTATAATGGGCCCCACATAGTCCTCCATACAGTATAATTGGCCCACAGAGTCCTCCGTACAGTATAATTCCCCACATAGTGCTCAAAACAGTATAATGGGCCCTACATAGTGCTCCAAACAGTATAATGGGCCCCACATAGTGCTCCAAACAGTATAATGGGCCCCACATAGTGCTCCATACAGTATAATGGGCCCCACATAGTCCTCCATACAGTATAATGAGCCCCACATAGTCCTCCATACAGTATAATGGCTTCACATAGTCCTCCATACCGTATAATGACCCCACATAGTCCTCCATACAGTATAATGGCCCCACATAGGCCTCCATTCACTATAATGGCCCCACATAGGCCTCCATTCAGTATAATGGGCCCCACATAGTCCTCCATACAGTATAATGGGCCCCACATAGTCCTCCATACAGTATAATGGCCCCACATAGTCCTCCATACAGAATAGTGGGCCCCACAGTCCTCCATGCAGTATAATGGGCCATTTAGTCCTCCATACAGAATGGGCCCCACATAGTCCTCCATACAGTATAATGGGCTCCACATAGTCCTCCATTCAGTATAATGGATCCCATATAGTCCTCCATACAGTATAATGGGCCCTGGAGTCCTCCATTCAGTATAATGACCTCACATAGTCCTCCATACAGTATAATGGCTTCACATAGTCCTCCATACCGTATAATGACCCCACATAGTCCTCCATACAGTATAATGGCCCCACATAGGCCTCCATTCACTATAATGGCCCCACATAGGCCTCCATTCAGTATAATGGGCCCCACATAGTCCTCCATACAGTATAATGGGCCCCACATAGTCCTCCATACAGTATAATGGCCCCACATAGTCCTCCATACAGAATAGTGGGCCCCACAGTCCTCCATGCAGTATAATGGGCCATTTAGTCCTCCATACAGAATGGGCCCCACATAGTCCTCCATACAGTATAATGGGCTCCACATAGTCCTCCATTCAGTATAATGGATCCCATATAGTCCTCCATACAGTATAATGGGCCCTCGAGTCCTCCATTCAGTATAATGACCTCACATAGTCCTCCATACAGTATAATGGGCCCCACAGAGTCCTCCATACAGTATAACGGCCCCACATAGTGCTCCATACAGTATAATGGGCCCTACATAGTGCTCCATACAGTATAATGGGCCCCACATAGTGCTCCATACAGTATAATGGGCCCCACATAGTCCTCCATATAGTATAATGGGCCCCACATAGTCCTCCATACAGTATAATGACCCCACATAGGCCTCCATACAGTATAATGACCCCACATAGCCCTCCATACAGTATAATGGCCCCACATAGCCCTTCTTACAGTATAATGGGCCCCACAGTTCTTCATATAGTATAATGGCCCCACATAGGCCTCCATTCAGTATAATGGGCCCCACATAGGCCTCCATTCAGTATAATGGGCCCTACATAGTCCTCCATACAGAATAGTGGGCCCCACATAGTCCTCCATATAGTATAATGGGCCCCACATAGTCCTCTATACAGTATAATGGGCCCCACAGTCCTCTATACAGTATAATGGGCCCCACAGTTCTCCATACAGTATAATGGGCCCCACAATCCTCCATACAGAATGGGCCCCACATAGTCCTCCATACAGAATGGGCCCCACATAGTCCTCCATACAGTATAATGGGCCCCACATAGTCCTCCATACAGTATAATGGGCCCCACATAGTCCTCCATACAGTATAATGGGCCCCACATAGTCCTCCATACAGTATAATGGGCCCCACAGTCCTCCATACAGTATAATGAGCCATATAGTCCTCCATACAGAATGGGCCCCACATAGTCCTTCATACAGTATAATGGGCCCCACATAGTCCTCCATATAGAATAATGGCCCCATATAGTCTTCCATACAGTATAATGGGCCCACATAGTCCTCCATACAGTATAATGGGCCCCACATATGCCTCCATACAGTATAATGGCCCCACATAGTCCTCCATACAGCATAATGGGCCCCACATATGCCTCCATTCAGTATAATGGCCCCACATAGTCCTCCATACAGTATAATGGCCCCACATAGTCCTCCATACAGTATAATGGGCCCCACATATGCCTCCATACAGTATAATGGGCCCCACATATGCCTCCATACAGTATAATGGCCCCACATAGTCCTCCATACAGTATAATGGCCCCACATAGTCCTCCATACAGTATAATGGGCCCCACATAGTCCTCCATACAGTATAATGGCCCCACATAGTCCTCCATACAGTATAATGGCCCCACATAGTCCTCCATACAGAATAATGGGCCCCACATAGTCCTCCATACAATATAATGGGCCCCACATAGTCCTCCATACAGTATAATGGGCCCCACATAGTGCTCCATACAGTATAATGGGCCCCACATAATCCTCCATACAGTATAATGGGCCCCACATAGTCTTCCATAGAGTATAATGGGCCCCATATAGTCCTCCATACAGTATAATGGGCCCCACATAGTCCTCCATACAGTATAATAGGCCCCACATAGTCCTCCATACAGAATAATAGCCCCACATAGTCCTCCATACTGTATAATGACCCCACATAGTCCTCCATACAGTATAATGGCCCCACATAGTCCTCCATACAGTATAATGGCCCCACATAGTCCTCCATACAGTATAATGGGCCCCACATAGTCCTCCATACAGTATAATGACCCCACATAGCCCTTCATATAGTATAATGGGCCCCACAGTTCTCCATACAGAATAATGGCCCCATATAGTCCCCAGAGTCATCGCGGGCCAAATATAATCACTTTGAGGGCCAGATTTGTCTCGCGGGTCAGAGTTTGATATGTATGCCTAAACAGTTACAATTGTTAGTTTGCCTGATGTAGCAGTGCTGAGTTGGTCAGACACACTGTAGGAGACATGGGTTTGTCAGATATAGTGGCTCTGAGTTTCTCAGATAAAACAGAGAGTGGTTAAATGTCAAATTCGGCTCTGCTTGTCCGTCTCCCCCTGATCTCATCCCGTCCTTTCCTACATAACATTACCGTGAGCTGCAGCTGCTGTTTTCTGTCTTGTATCAGACGATAATGTAATCGCTGGCGGCTAATTAGTGAAATCACGGGAACATATTGATCTTACATGAACCCAAACGCATCCTGACAGCGAGAGCGTTCAGAGGCCAGGAGAATAATAATTCTGCAAAAATCAGCCTGACAAACACATACCATGTAATAAACCACTATGTGAGCACAGGGGGCGACACCCTATTTTCTGCAGTCTCTGGTATATAAAGAATATATTGTCATACAGAAGTGCCCTTTATCCCCCCGTCTTCTCATCTGTGTCAGTCTCCACTGCGCTTCTGGCATTCTATTCATGGACCATAGGGTACTACAGACAGTGTGTGTGGATCTTTTGAATTTAGCTCGTGTTACATTTCCCGGGTTACTGCTGCTTCCAGATTTTGGAGATGTAATGACAAATTTATGTGTGCATATAACACACACACGCAGAACTGTGCAAAAGTCTTAGGCAGGTGTGGAAAATTGCTGCAGAGTAAGACGTTAAAAAATAAACTACTATCACTTCTATTTTTTTTCAATCAATTAACAAAATGCAAACTGAACCTGGTGACCGCCTGTCGCCTCCATCACCAGTATCTGGTGAATGCCGTCACCTCCATCATCAGTATCTGGTGACCGCCTGTCGCCTCCATCACCAGTATCTGGTGAATGCCGTCACCTCCATCATCAGTATCTGGTGACCGCCTGTTGCCTCCATCACCAGTATTTGGTGAATGCCGTCACCTCCATCATCAGAACCTGGGGACTGCTTTTCACCTCCATCATCAGTATCTGGTGAATGCTGTCACCTCCGTCATCAGAACCCGGGGACAGCTCGTCGCCTCCATCATCAGTATCTGGTGACCACCCATCCCCTCCGTCATCAGTATCTGGTGACTGCTCGTTGCCTCCATTATCAGTATCTGGTGACCGCCGTCACCTCCATCATCAGAACCTGGGAACAGCTCGTCACCACCATCATCAGTACCTGGTGGCCGCCCATCCCCTCCATCATCAGTATCTGGTGACTGCTCGTAGCTTCCATTATCAGTATCAGTATCTGGTGACCACCCATCCCCTCCATCATCAGTATCTGGTGACCGCCCATCCCCTCCATCATCAGTATCTGGTGACCGCTCGTTGCTTCCATTATCAGTATCTGGTGACCACCCATCCCCTCCATCATCAGTATCTGGTGACAGATAGTCACCTCCATAAGCAGTATCTGTTTACAGCCCATCACCTCCATCACTTCTTCTAGTTACACTTGCACAAAGTCAGGGATATTGCTGGATTGTAGTCAGGTGTGTGAGTTATCAATTATGTCAAATAGGAAATAACTATCATCATTTTCATATGTAGTATGAAACAGTCATTAACTGAGACAGAAACAAATGTGTAGGAGGCTTAAAACTGGGTGAAGAGCAGCCAAACTCTGATACAAAGGTGAGGTTATGGAAGACCGTTTCATGTCACAGGTCTTACACCATGGCTAGACTGAGCGCAGGAACAACACACAAGGTAGTGATACCGCATCAGCAAGGTCTCTCCCCAGTAAAAGATTTCACAGCGGACTGGGGTTTCATGATATGCTGTCCAAACTCTTCTGAAGAAGCACCAAGAAATTGGCAGCATTGAAGACCATAGATGGAAGAGTGGGCCAAGGAAACTCAGTGCAACAGATGAAAGATACATTATGTTACTTCCCTTTGAAATCATAAGACGTCCAGCAGTGCCATCAACTCAAAACAACCAGCGACCAGTGGGACCAGCTGCAATCATCTACTGTCCCGAGAAGTCCAACCATAAGTCATCTTCAAGGTAGAATTGCGACCAAAACCCCCAGAGCTTCTACATGGGAACAAGACCGAGCGACTCCACTATACACGAAAACATAGGAACAGGGGTGCAGAAAAATGCAAATGTGAAATTTGGCTGTAACAGAAGGCAAAAGTCGCAAAATGTTTGCATGTTGCACAAAAAAAAATTTAACTTTTCAAACCATTTTATGCAATTGCTGTGAGGAATCGTGGTCTCGGTGTTAAAATTCTCCAACATTTTCTATAAGTATTTGGTGCCGGAAATGTTTTTGTCTATGAGTAGAAACTGCTGGCCCATAAAGGGGTAATCTGGCCGCAGGCTTCTGCATCGGGGGGTGAGCAGAAGCAGAAAACAGGACAGGTGCACGATACCCGGAGCTTCTACAAGTGAGCTGGAAGATTTGTATATGTGATGTTGTCAGCCCCACTCACCACCCGATATGGAAGCCAGCAGTGCCAGGATTTCCCCTTTATGGACCTCATACTTCTCACAGCTGAGGCTTTGTTACACAATCTTCCATGAGCTAAACACAATAGTATCTCCCATGTCCTGACGTTTCTCTACAACTCACACAAAACTCTGGCCCGCAGGGTGGTTATTTTTGGCCCTCAACACCAGAACCACCACCCATATGTGGGGTACATTATACTGTATAGAGGACTATGTGGGGCCCATTATACTGTATGGAGGACTATGTGGGCCCATTATTCTGTATGGAGGACTATGTGGGGCCATTATTCTGTATAGAGGACTATGTGGGGCCTATTATTCTGTATGGAGGATTTTGTGGGCCCATTATACTGTATGGAGGACTATGTGGGGTACATTATACTGTATGGAGGACTATGTTGGGCCCATTATTCTGTATGGAGGACTATGTGGGGCCATTATTCTGTATGGAGGACTATATGGGTTCCATTATTCTGTATGGAGGACTATGTGGGGCCCATTATACTGTATGGAGGACTATGTGGGGTACATTATACTGTATGGAGGACTATGTGGGGCCCATTATTCTGTATGGAGGACTATGTGGGCCCATTATACTGTATGGAGGACTATGTGGGGCCCATTATACTGTATGGAGGACTATGTGGGGCCATTATTCTGTATGGAGGACTATGTGGGGCCATTATACTGTATGTAGGACTATGTGGGGCCCATTATACTGTATGTAGGACTATGTGGGGCCCATTATACTATATGGAGGACTATGTGGGGCCATTATTCTGTATGGAGGACTATGTGGGGCCATTATTCTGTATGGAGGACTATGTGGGGCCATTATACTGTATGGAGGACTATGTGGGCCCATTATACTGTATGGAGGACTATGTGGGCCCATTATACTGTATGGAGGACTATGTGGGGCCATTACTCTGCATGGAGGACTATGTGGGGCCATTATACTGTATGGAGGACTATGTGGGCTCATTATACTGTATGGAGGACTATGTGGGGCCCATTATTCTGTATGGAGGACTATGTGGGGTCCATTATACTGTATGGAGGACTATGTGGGCTCATTATTCTGTATGGAGGACTATGTGGGGCCATTATACTGTATGGAGGACTATGTGGGGCCATTATACTGTATGGAGGACTATGTGGGGTCATTATACTGTATGGAGGACTATGTGGGCTCATTATTCTGTATGGAGGACTATGTGGGGCCCATTATACTGTATGGAGGACTATGTGGGCTCATTATTCTGTATGGAGGACTATGTGGGGCCCATTATACTGTATACTGGTTGGCCCGCGACTTTGTCCAAGTTTTTAATTTTGGCCCTCTGTGTGTTTGACATCCCTGCTCTACAGTGTATGGAATGTATTGGCCACACAGAGAATTGTCTACACTGGATACAATTGTAGCATCACATCAGGTGTGAAAAGTACACAATCTGCAAGGTTTTCAACATTTAGATGTAAACAAAAATGTTCTCATTTGCTGACAGCAAGCAGTGTGTTTCTACAGCTGTATACAGCCTAGAGCAGGGGTCCTCAAACTACGGCCCGCGGGCCACATGCGGCCCGCCGAGGATTTTTATCCGGCCCGCCGGGTGTTTTTGTCCTGTAATCGTGGGCGGAAGGACGAGGCGGTGAGTAAAGGCGATGCGCTGCCACTCTGGAAGACTTGCGGACCTCCGTATACAGCACAGACGACGTGATGACGTCACGCGCCTGTGCCAGAAGTAGACGGAATCGAGCGGGCGCCTATTCAGAGCAGTGGGGTACATAGGTAAGTAATGGTATTTTTTTATTTTTAACGCTGGGTCCGGTCTATCATGCATATTGGGGACATTTACCTGCTTATTGGGGACATTTACCTGCCTACTAAGGACCTATGCTGCCTATTGGGGACATTTACCTGCCTACTGAGTACCTATGCTGCCTATTGGGGACATTTACCTGCTTATTGGGGACATTTACCTGCTTATTGGGGACCTATGCTGCCTATTGGGGACATTTACCTGCCTACTGAGGACCTATGCTGCCTATTGGGGACATTTACCTGCTTATTGGGGACATTTACCTGCTTATTGGGGACCTATGCTGCCTATTGGGGACATCTACCTGCTTATTGGGGACCTATGCTGCCTATTGGGGACATTAACCTGCCTATTGGGGACCTATGCTGCCTATTGGGGACATTTACCTGCTTATTGGGGACCTATGCTGCCTATTGGAGACATTTACCTGCCTACTGAGGACCTATGCTGCCTATTGGGGACATTTACCTGCTTATTGGGGACCTATGCTGCCTATTGGAGACATTTACCTGCTTATTGGGGACCTATGCTGCCTATTGGGGACATTTACCTGCCTACTGAGGACCTATGCTGCCTATTGGGGCCATTTACCTGCTTATTGGGGACATTTACCTGCTTATTGGGGACCTATGCTGCCTATTGGGGACATCTACCTGCTTATTGGGGACCTATGCTGCCTATTGGGGACATTTACCTGCCTATTGGGGACATTTACCTGCCTATTGGGGACCTATGCTGCCTATTGGGGACATTTACCTGCTTATTGGGGACCTATGCTGCCTATTGGAGACATTTACCTGCCTACTGAGGACCTATGCTGCCTATTGGGGACATTTACCTGCTTATTGGGGACCTATGCTGCCTATTGGGGACATTTACCTGCTTATTGAGGACCTATGCTGCCTATTGGGGACATCTACCTGCTTATTGGGGACCTATGCTGCCTATTGGGGACATTTACCTGCCTATTGGGGACATTTACCTGCCTATTGGGGACCTATGCTGCCTATTGGGGACATTTACCTGCCTACTGGAGACCTATGCTGCCTATTGGGGACATTTACCTGCCTATTGGGGATATTTACCTGCCTATTGGGGACATTTACCTGCCTATTGGGGACCTATGCTGCCTATTGGGGACATTTACCTGCCTACTGGAGACCTATGCTGCCTATTGGGGACATTTACCTGCCTATTGGGGATATTTACCTGCCTATTGGGGACCTATGCTGCCTATTGGGGACATTTACCTGCCTATTGGGGACATTTACCTGCCTATTGGGGACCTATGCTGCCTATTGGGGACATTTACCTGCCTATTGGGGACATTTACCTGCCTATTGGGGACCTATGCTGCCTATTGGGGACATTTACCTACCTATTGAAATACCGGTTGGTTTAACTTTACTTGTTCTTCATTTTAAATATTGTATTTGTTCCCGTTTTGTTTTTTCACTTCAAAATAAGATATGTGCAGTGTGCATAGGAATTTGTTCATAGTTTTTTTTAAAACTATATTCCGGCCCTCCAATGGTCTGAGGGACCGTGAACTGGCCCCCTGTTTAAAAAGTTTGAGGACCCCTGGCCTACAGAATCAGTACCTGCACTGCAGACTGATACAGTGCCATGTGCAGAGAGGTTATATGCTCCACAGCATCAATGGCCGCGGAGCAGGTAGATAATGGGGGCGGAGGTGACCCAGCAAGCAGCTGTGGCGGATTACTTCAGATACAGAACATATCAGCCGGGAATGGCGCCAGGTCTCAGACAGCAGCGAGGATTTTCATATGCTGGACAATAAGCCAAGACGTTCAAGACGAACGCTCTCTGGACTGGACCCAAACTAATAACGAAGCCCAGATAGCAAATCCTGCGCCTTGAGGAGGCCAAGTGCTCGGTGACCAGACCGCCGGCTCCAGGGAACATCAATGGTCACACACTGCTGCGCTCCAAAACAGACCACCATCACAGCTGTAATGCGGCTACCCAAGCTATGGCTGAAAACACGGGTGAAAGTGGTCGCAGGGGGGTCCCACCAGGCCCGTGAGTAAGGGGGACCTGGACTTGTGCACATTCATCCAGGGATGCAGCAGAAGCTAGAGTCTTGCATACACAGGCAGACGTGCAGTGGAGTCCAGCGCAGTGCCATGCAGTCGGTCCGGCTGGGCTTGGCGCCCACAGAAGGGCCACGCTGCACGCCACCATTAGCACACTGACAAGTTAGCTCACTTTCTGTAGGCGCGGGGCAATGGATTCCATCGCAGCACCAGGGAGTTGTGAGTGCCCAATGATGATGCAAGGAGCGTATGCGGCTCCACAGATAGGAGAGAATGGGGGTTGTAGTACAAACAAGTGACTGTATTCCCATAGTGTCAGTCCTACAGGAGACGGAACCATATCAGGATCCGGCAGCTCAGAGCGGAGCCGACCCGGTGTATTCCACTGCGCTCATTAAATGCACTAATTATTCATGGGGATAATTAGCCTCCTCGGCTTTCTTCATAAGTAATTATAGATGTATAAGAAGATAAAACATCAAAGTAATGGGAAGAGTTCAAGGGTCCGCGTGTTAAATAAATCCCTTTATCTCCTCTGGAAAGTTCCTCCAAGTCGCCAGAGATTGAATCCCCCCATAATTCACAGGCGGGTGTTTATTCTACGTAGTGAATGGGGGGGGGGGGGGATCCGCAGTGCCATTAACGGCCACTACACGATGTACGGCGCTGTGCCAATTCTGGCCATCATCCCGTCAATCATCTGATCGGTGGAGGTGTCGGGGGGCGAAGAATAGGTCACTAAAACTAAACATCCAGAAAACCCCTTTAATACGGCATGCCACTCCTGTCCCAAAAAAATGTCTGCAGATGCATGTGACACCACAAGTCCTGGGCTTCACTTAAACACTACACATGTGCAGGCTTCCTGGATATTCAGGACCTTTGCAATTGCACAGCAAGGTATTCAGCCGCCTCACTACCAAGCTTTCTAATAAGCTTGTGATCCTTTCCTACACATTTACTAATGGATTTATTATTGCATTTGCAACCATTTTCCCATTTATTGGCTGTTTCTTTGTTTTCCGCCAAATTCTCAGTTGCGCCTATTGAACTCTATTTTCTACTTGTTCACCTATTTATTTCTCTTTTCACCACTGTGGTTGCGGTTTTTGTAATCCAGAGGTTTGAGGCCGATACATTATTTGTGACTTTTTTAAAAAAAAAAAAAAAAAAGGAAATATTTTTGAGCAAATGTTAGAGTTGGTGCGACATCTTACCAGATTGTACAACTGGCATAAAAAAAGGTGAAAGACAACAATAAAGAGTATTTTTTATTATGAGCAAAATCCATGCACCGTTTTGAAGAGTTTGGAGCAAAAAAAAAAACCGCAGCAAAAAAAAGGCAAAAAGGAAAATTGATTAAAAAAACCCACAAATGATGAATCAGGGTTCAAACGTTGCGTTTTTGCTGCGATTTTTAAGCAGGCAAAACTTGCTCTCTTGGCAGTAAAAAAGCAGCTTAAAAAAAAGGACGTTTTGCTAAGTTTTTGCTAAGTTTTTATTGTCTCTTGTGCTTGTTGATAAAGTTTAGTGCCCCCCCAAAAAAGATGATGTAACATCTCATTCAACCCCCCCCCCAACTGACCTATCTATCAACGTCAATGGCTGTTCACTCTCCCCCGTCCCACAAGCTCGCTGCCTTGGGGTAACCCAGGACTCTGAACTCTCCTTCAAACCTCATATCCAAGCCCTTTCCACCTCCTGCCGACTCCAACTCAAAAACATCTCCCGGATCCGCACATTCCTCAGCCATGAATCTGCAAAAACACTAGTGCACCCCCTCATCATCGCCCGCCTCGACTACTGCAACCTCCTGCTCTGTGGCCTCCCCTCCAACACTCTCGCGCCCCTCCAATCCATCCTAAACTCTGCTGCCCGACTAATCCACCTGTCCCCCCGCTATTCCCCAGCCTCTCCTCTCTGTCAATCCCTTCACTGGCTCCCCATTGCTCAGAGACTCCAGTTCAGAACCCTAACCATGGCATACAAAGCCATCCACAACCTATCTCCCCCATATATCTCTGACCTAGTCTCCTGGTACAAACCCGCACGCAACCTCCGATCCTCACAAGATCTCCTGCTCTACTCCCCTCTTATCTCCTCTTCCCACAATCGCATACAAGATTTCTCCCGTGCGTCCCCCTACTCTGGAACTCTCTACTCCAACACATCAGACTCTCGCCGACCATGGAAACCTTCAAAAAGAACCTGAAGACCCACCTCTTCTGACAAGCCTACAACCTGCTGTAACCCTCGCTCCACCATACTGCTGCACGACCAGCTCTGCCCTCACCTACTGTATCCTCACTCATCCCTTGTAGACTGTGAGCCCTCGCGGGCAGGGTCCTCGCTCCACCATACCGCTGCACGACCAGCTCTACCTTCACCTACTGTATGCTCACCCATCCCCTGTAGACTGTGAGCCCTCGCGGGCAGGGTCCTCGCTCCACCATACCGCTGCACGACCAGCTCTACCCTCACCTACTGTATCCTCACCCATCCCCTGTAGACTGTGAGCCCTCGCGGGCAGGGTCCTCGCTCCACCATACCGCTGCACGACCAGCTCTACCCTCACCTACTGTATCCTCACCCATCCCCTGTAGACTGTGAGCCCTCGCGGGCAGGGTCCTCGCTCCACCATACCGCTGCACGACCAGCTCTACCTTCACCTACTGTATCCTCACCCATCCCCTGTAGACTGTGAGCCCTCGCGGGCAGGGTCCTCGCTCCACCATACCGCTGCACGACCAGCTCTACCTTCACCTACTGTATCCTCACCCATCCCCTGTAGACTGTGAGCCCTCGCGGGCAGGGTCCTCGCTCCACCATACCGCTGCACGACCAGCTCTGCCCTCACCTACTGTATCCTCACCCATCCCCTGTAGACTGTGAGCCCTCGCGGGCAGGGTCCTCGCTCCACCATACCGCTGCACGACCAGCTCTACCCTCACCTACTGTATCCTCACCCATCCCCTGTAGACTGTGAGCCCTCGCGGGCAGGGTCCTCGCTCCACCATACCGCTGCACGACCAGCTCTACCCTCACCTACTGTATCCTCACCCATCCCTTGTAGACTGTGAGCCCTCGCGGGCAGGGTCCTCGCTCCACCATACCGCTGCACGACCAGCTCTGCCCTCACCTACTGTATCCTCACCCATCCCCTGTAGACTGTGAGCCCTCGCGGGCAGGGTCCTCGCTCCTCCTGTACCAGTCGCCGTCACATTGTGTTCAAGATTATTGTAATTGTTCTTGTATTATACCCCTTTTTCACATGTAAAGCGCCATGGAATAAATGGCGCTAAAATAATAATAATAACTTCCTTTTGGCACCATAAAACGCAGCAAAACCTGATACCTGCGTTTTTAATGAGTTTTTGCACTTACCCATTACTTTCTATGGGTTAAAAAAACGCTGAAAGTAGTGACATGCTGCAGTTTGCCAAATCAGTCAGGAAAAAAAAAAACAATGTGTATGAGATTTCTGAAATCTGAGACTTTGCTGGTACTGTAAAACGCACTAAAAAAAAAAAGCAGCAAAAACGCAATGTGTGAAAATAGCCTAAAGGTCTGATTCAGACATTAGGATTTACATTTAGATTTATCTGCAGTCCTATGTAAAATTGTAACACATTGTGTTGTAGCCTTAAACTTTGCTCTGCTACACTGGAACAGCTCAGCTCTGCTACACCTGTACAGGTTTTATGGCACATTGTTCCGCAGCTTATCACAAAAGCCGCAGTTCCTCAATTTTATAACTTCCTCCATATAAAGTTCAGGAATTAAAGATTCCTTCTGACAGCGTGAGCTCGGATCTGCAGGCATTCCTGCTTGTTCAGTGTTGGCACTGATGATTTGAATTGTCAGAATTGGAAGATTTCCCTATAATACGATGCAGCAGATAGCTCAGCGATCGGGGCGAGGAGGCGCTGACAACCTCACATACATTGCTATGAACAATTGCAGGGTTGTCAGCTGTTTATTTAACCTGATCACAATGCTGCACCATTAAAAAAGTGATAGCAATACATACACATACAGACTAATCGACAGCGCGAAGTGTTAACACAGATCACGTGACTCTTATCAAGCTCCTCCTGGTTAATAAAAAAAGCTCCATGATCGTTTCGGAGTCTAAAACCAGAAATCGTGCAATCACATGACCGAAAGTTCTTTAAAATAATACCCAAAAGTAAATCAAGCAAAACATTGTTTTATTACTAATCAAATAACCGCAGATGTTTCAACTGAGCGCAAAGTTACAAAGACATATTCCTCTTTTTTTTCTTTTATGATTTGGAACAAAAGTGCAAAAAGTAAAAACAAATCCTGATGATTCACAGTCACTGCAAATACCGAGAGAGCCAACCGGAGAGGAAACGCCTTCCTATATGGACATATTCATATACACAGAAGCAGTATTATAGTAGTTATATTCGTGTACATAGGGGGCAGTATTATAGTAGTTATATTCTTGTACATAGGGGCAGTATTATAGTAGTTATATTCTTGTACATAGGAGCAGTATTATAGTAGTTATATTCTTGTACATAGGAGCAGTATTATAGTAGTTATATTCTTGTACATAGGGGGCAGTATTATAATAGTTATATTCTTGTATATAGGAGCAGTATTATAGTAGTTCTATTCTTGTACATAGGAGCAGTATTATAGTACTTATATTCTTGTACATAGGAAGCAGTATTATAGTAGTTATATTCCTGTATATAGGAGCAGTATTATAGTAGTTATATTCTTGTACATAGGAGCAGTATTATAGTAGTTATATTCTTGTACATAGGAGCAGTATTATAGTAGTTATATTCTTGTACATAGGAGCAGTATTATAGTAGTTATATTCTTTTACATAGAAGCAGTATTATAGTAGTTATATTCTTGTACATAGGGGCAGTATTATAGTAGTTATATTCTTGTACATAGGAGCAGTATTATAGTAGTTATATTTTTGTACATAGGAGCAGTATTATAGTAGTTATATTCTTGTACATAGGGGGCAGTATTATAGTAGCTATATTCTTGTACATAGGGGACAGTATTATAGTAGTTATATTCTTGTACATAGGAGCAGTATTATACTAGTTATATTCTTGCACATAGGGAGCAGTATTATAGTAGTTATATTCTTGTACATAGGGGGCAGTATTATAGTAGTTATATTCTTGTACATAGGAGCAGTATTATAGTAGTTATATTCTTGTACATAGGGGACAGTATTATAGTAGTTATATTCTTGTACATAGAGGCAGTATTATAGTAGTTATATTCTTGTACATAGGAGCAGTATTAGTTATATTCTTGTACATTGGAAGCAGTATTATAGTAGTTATATTCTTGTACATAGGGGGCAGTATTATAGCAGTTATATTCTTGTACATAGGAGCAGTATTATAGTAGTTATTTTCTTGTATATAGGAGCAGTATTATAGTAGTTATATTCTTGTACATAGGAGCAGTATTATAGTAGTTATATTCTTGTACATAGGAGCAGTATTATAGTACTTATATTCTTGTACATAGGGGCAGTATTATAGTGGTCATATTCTTTTACATAGAAGCAGTATTATAGTAGTTATATTCTTGTACATAGGGGCAGTATTATAGTGGTTATATTCTTGTACATAGGAGCAGTATTAGTTATATTCTTGTACATTGGGAGCAGTATTATAGTAGTTATATTCTTGTACATAGGGGGCAGTATTATAGTAGTTATATTCTTGTACATAGGGGCAGTATTATAGTAGTTATATTCTTTTACATAGAAGCAGTATTATAGTAGTTACATTCTTTTACATAGAAGCAGTATTATAGTAGTTATATTCTTGTACATAGGGGGCAGTATTATAGTAGTTATATTCTTGTACATAGGGGACAGTATTATAGTAGTTATATTCTTGTACATAGAGGCAGTATTATAGTAGTTATATTCTTGTACATAGGGGCAGTATTATAGTGGTTATATTCTTGTACATAGGAGCAGTATTATAGTAGTTATATTCTTGTACATAGGAGCAGTATTATAGTAGCTTTATTCTTGTACATAGGAGCAGTATTATAGTAGTTATATTCTTGTACATAGAGGGCAGTATTATAGTAGTTATATTCTTGTACATAGGAGCAGTATTACAGTAGTTATATTCTTGTACATAGGAGCAGTATTATAGTAGTTATATTCTTGTACATAGGGGGCAGTATTACAGTAGTTATATTCTTGTACATAGAGGGCAGTATTATAGTAGTTATATTCTTGTACATAGGGGGCAGTATTACAGTAGTTATATTCTTGTACATAGGAGCAGTATTATAGTAGTTATATTCTTGTACATAGGGGGCAGTATTACAGTAGTTATATTCTTGTAAATAGGAGCAGTATTACAGTAGTTATATTCTTGTACATAGAGGGCAGTATTATAGTAGTTATATTCTTGTACATAGGAGCAGTATTACAGTAGTTATATTCTTGTACATAGGAGCAGTATTATAGTAGTTATATTCTTGTACATAGGAGCAGTATTATAGTAGTTATATTCTTGTACATAGGAGCAGTATTATAGTAGCTATATTCTTGTACATAGGAGCAGTATTACAGTAGTTAAATTCTTGTAAATAGGAGCAGTATTACAGTAGTTATATTCCTGTACATAGGGAGCAGTATTATAGTAGTTATATTCCTGTACATAGGAGCAGTATTATAGTAGTTATATTCTTGTACATAGGAGCAGTATTATAGTAGTTATATTCTTGTACATAGGGAGCAGTATAATAGTAGTTATATTCTTGTACATAGGAGCAGTATTATAGTAGTTATATTCTTGTACATAGGAGCAGTATTATAGTTTTTATATTCTTGTACATAGGGGCAGTAATATAGTAGTTATATTCTTGTACATAGAGGCAGTATTATAGTAGTTATATTCTTGTACATAGGGAGCAGTATTATAGTAGTTATATTCTTGTACATAGAGGCAGTATTATAGTAGTTATATTCTTGTACATAGAGGCAGTATTATAGTAGTTATATTCTTGTACATAGGGGCAGTATTATAGTAGTTATATTCTTATACATAGGAACAGTATTATAGTATTTATATTCTTGCACATAGGAGCAGTATTATAGTAGTTATATTCTTGTACATAGGGGTAGTATTATAGTAGTTATATTCTTGTACATAGGGGGCAGTATTATAGTAGTTATATTCTTGTACATAGGGGGCAATAATATAGTAGTCATATTCTTGCACATAGGGAGCAGTATTATAGTAGTTATATTCTTGTACATAGGAACAGTATTATAGTAGTTGTATTCTTGTAAATAGGAGCAGTATTATAGTAGTTATATTCTTGTACATAGGGGCAGTAATATAGTAGTTATATTCTTGTACATAGAGGCAGTATTATAGTAGTTATATTCTTGTACATAGGGAGCAGTATTATAGTAGTTATATTCTTGTACATAGGAACAGTATTATAGTAGTTATATTCTTGTACATAGGGGCAATAATATAGTATTTATATTCTTGTACATAGAGGCAGTATTATAGTAGTTATATTCTTGTACATAGGAGCAGTATTATAGTAGTTATATTCTTGGACATAGGAGCAGTATTATAGTTATATTCTTGTACATAGGGGCAGTATTATAGTAGTTATATTCTTGTACATAGGAGCAGTATTATAGTAGTTATATTCTTGTACATAGGAGCAGTATTATAGTAGTTATATTCTTGTACATAGGAGCTGTATTATAGTAGTTCCATTCTTGTACATAGGAACAGTATTATAGTAGTTATATTCTTGTACATAGGAGCAGTATTATAGTAGTTATATTCTCGTACATAGGGGCAGTATTATAGTAGTTATATTCTTTTACATAGGGGGCAGAATTATAGTAGTTATATTCTTGTACATAGGGGCAGTATTATAGTAGTTATATTCTTGTACATAGGAACAGTATTATAGTAGTTATATTCTAGTACATAGGAGGCAGTATTATAGTAGTTATATTCTTGTACATAGGGGCAGTATTATAGTAGTTATATTCTTGTACATAGGGGCAGTATTATAGTAGTTATATTCTTGTACATAGGAACAGTATTATAGTAGTTACATTCTTGTACATAGGGGGCATTATTATAGTAGTTATATTCTTGTGCATAGGAACAGTATTATAGTAGTTATATTCTTGTACATAGGAGCAGTATTACAGTAGTTATATTCTTGTACATAGGGGCAGTATTATAGTAGTTATATTCTCGTACATAGGGGCAGTATTATAGTAGTTATATTCTTTTACATAGGGGGCAGAATTATAGTAGTTATATTCTTGTACATAGGGGCAGTATTATAGTAGTTATATTCTTGTACATAGGAACAGTATTATAGTAGTTATATTCTAGTACATAGGAGGCAGTATTATAGTAGTTATATTCTTGTACATAGGGGCAGTATTATAGTAGTTATATTCTTGTACATAGGGGCAGTATTATAGTAGTTATATTCTTGTACATAGGAACAGTATTATAGTAGTTACATTCTTGTACATAGGGGGCATTATTATAGTAGTTATATTCTTGTGCATAGGAACAGTATTATAGTAGTTATATTCTTGTACATAGGAGCAGTATTACAGTAGTTATATTCTTGTACATAGGGGCAGTATTATAGCAGTTATAATCTTGTACATAGGGGCAGTATTATAGTAGTTATATTCTTGTACATAGGGGGCAGTATTATAGTAGTTATATTCTTGTACATAGGAGCAGTATTATAGCAGTTATATTCTTGTACATAGGAACAGTATTATAGTAGTTATATTCTTGCACATAGGAGCAGTATTATAGTAGTTATATTCTTGTACATAGGAACTGTATTATAGTAGTTATATTCTTGTACATAGGAGGCAGTATTATAGTAGTTATATTCTTGTACATAGGGGCAGTATTATAGTAGTTATAATCTTGTGCATAGGAACAGTATTATAGTAGTTATATTCTTGTACATAGGAGCAGTATTATAGTAGTTATATTCTTGTGCATAGGAACAGTATTATAGTAGTTATATTCTTGTACATAGGAGCAGTATTATAGTAGTTATATTCTTGTACATAGGGGCAGTATTATAGTAGTTATATTCTTGTACATAGGGGCAGTATTATAGTAGCTATATTCTTGTACATAGAAACAGTATTATAGTAGTTATATTCTTGAACATAGGAGGCAGTATTATAGTAGTTATATTCTTGTACATAGGGGCAGTATTATAGTACTTATATTCTTGTACATAGGGGGCAGTATTATAGTAGCTACATTCTTGTACATAGGAGGCAGTATTATAGTAGTTATATTCATGTACATAGGGGGCAGTATTATAGTAGTTACATTCTTGTACATAGGAGGCAGTATTATAGTAGTTATATTCTTGTACATAGGGGGCAGTATTATAGTAGTTATATTCATGTACATAGGGGCAGTATTATAGTAGTTATATTCCTGTACATAGGGGCAGTATTATACTAGTTATATTCTTGTACATAGAAGCAGTATTATAGTAGTTATATTCTTGTACATAGAAGCAGTATTATAGTAGCTATATTCTTGTACATAGGGGCAGTATTATAGTAGTTATATTCCTGTACATAGGGGCAGTATTAGCGTAGTTATATTCTTGTACATAGAAGCAGTATTATAGTAGTTATACTCTTGTACATAGGGAGCAGTATTATAGTAGATATGTTCTTGTACATAGGAGCAGTATTACAGTAGTTATATTCTTGTACATAGGGGCAGTATTATAGTAGTTATATTCTTGTACATAGAAGCAGTATTATAGCAGTTATACTCTTGTACATAGGAACAGTATTATAGTAGTTATATTCATGTACAAAGGGGGCAGTATTACAGTAGTTATATTCTTGCACCTAGGGGGCAGTATTATAGTAGTTATATTCTTGAACACAGGAGCAGTATTATAGTAGTTATATTCTAGTACATAGGAACAGTATTATAGTAGATATATTCATGTACATTGGGGGCAGTATTATAGTAGTTATATTCTTGCACATAGGAGCAGTATTATAGTAGTTATATTCTTGTACATAGGAGCAGTATTATAGTAGTTATATTCTTGTACATAGGGGGGCAGTATTATAGTAGTTATATTCTTGCACATAGGAGCAGTATTATAGTAGTTATATTCTTGCACATAGGAGCAGTATTATATTAGTTATATTCTTGCACATAGGAGCAGCATTATAGTAGTTTTATTCTTGCACATAGTAGCAATATTATAGTAGTTATATTCTTGTACATAGAGGCAGTATTATAGTAGTTATATTCTTGAACATAGGAGCAGTATTATAGTAGTTATATTCTTGTACATAGGAGCAGTATTATAGTAGTTATATTCTAGTACATAGGAACAGTATTATAGTAGTTATATTCATGTACATTGGGGGCAGTATTATAGTAGTTATTTCCTTGTACATAGGAGCAGTATTATAGCAGTTATATTCCTGCACATAGGGGGTAGTATTATAGCAGTTATATTCTTGTACATAGGAAAAGTATTATAGCAGTTATATTCTGGTACATAGGGGCAGTATTATAGTAGTTATATTCTTGTACATAGGAACAGTATTATAGCAGTTATATTCTTGTACATAGGGGCAGTATTATAGTAGTTATATTCTTGTACATAGGGGCTGTATTATAGTAGTTATATTCTTGTACATAGGGGTAGTATTATAGTAGTTATATTCTTGTACATAGGAGCAGTATTATAGTAGTTATAATCTTGTACATAGGAACAGTATTATAGCAGTTATATTTTTGTACATAGGGGCAGTATTATAGTAGTTATATTCTTGAACACAGGAGCAGTATTATAGTAGTTATATTCTAGTACATAGGAACAGTATTATAGTAGATATATTCATGTACATTGGGGGCAGTATTATAGTAGTTATATTCTTGCACATAGGAGCAGTATTATAGTAGTTATATTCTTGTACATAGGAGCAGTATTATAGTAGTTATATTCTTGTACATAGGGGGGCAGTATTATAGTAGTTATATTCTTGCACATAGGAGCAGTATTATAGTAGTTATATTCTTGCACATAGGAGCAGTATTATATTAGTTATATTCTTGCACATAGGAGCAGCATTATAGTAGTTTTATTCTTGCACATAGTAGCAATATTATAGTAGTTATATTCTTGTACATAGAGGCAGTATTATAGTAGTTATATTCTTGAACATAGGAGCAGTATTATAGTAGTTATATTCTTGTACATAGGAGCAGTATTATAGTAGTTATATTCTAGTACATAGGAACAGTATTATAGTAGTTATATTCATGTACATTGGGGGCAGTATTATAGTAGTTATTTCCTTGTACATAGGAGCAGTATTATAGCAGTTATATTCCTGCACATAGGGGGTAGTATTATAGCAGTTATATTCTTGTACATAGGAAAAGTATTATAGCAGTTATATTCTGGTACATAGGGGCAGTATTATAGTAGTTATATTCTTGTACATAGGAACAGTATTATAGCAGTTATATTCTTGTACATAGGGGCAGTATTATAGTAGTTATATTCTTGTACATAGGGGCTGTATTATAGTAGTTATATTCTTGTACATAGGGGTAGTATTATAGTAGTTATATTCTTGTACATAGGAGCAGTATTATAGTAGTTATAATCTTGTACATAGGAACAGTATTATAGCAGTTATATTTTTGTACATAGGGGCAGTATTATAGTAGTTATATTCTTGTACATAGGGGCAGTATTATAGTAGTTAAATTCTTGTACATAGGGGGCAGTATTATAGTAGTTATATTCTTGTACATAGAGGCAGTATTATAGTAGTTATATTCTTGTACATAGGCAGCAGTATTATAGTAGTTATATTCTTGCACATAGGAACAGTATTATAGTAGATATATTCTTGTACATAGGAGCAGTATTATAGTTTTTATATTCTTGTACATAGGGGCAGTAATATAGTAGTTATATTCTTGTACATAGAGGCAGTATTATAGTAGTTATATTCTTGTACATAGGGAGCAGTATTATAGTAGTTATATTCTTGTACATAGGAATAGTATTATAGTAGATATATTCTTGTATATAGGAGCAGTATTATTGATTTTATATTCTTGTACATAGGGGCAGTAATATAGTAGTTATATTCTTGTACATAGAGGCAGTATTATAGTAGTTATATTCTTGTACATAGAGGCAGTATTATAGTAGCTATATTCTTGTACATAGGGGCAGTATTATAGTAGTTATATTCTTGTACATAGGAACAGTATTATAGTATTTATATTCTTGCACATAGGAGCAGTATTATAGTAGTTATATTCTTGTACATAGGGGTAGTATTATAGTAGTTACATTCTTGTACATAGGGGGCAGTATTATAGTAGTTATATTCTTGTACATAGGGGGCAGTAATATAGTAGTCATATTCTTGCACATAGGGAGCAGTATTATAGTAGTTATATTCTTGTACATAGGAACAGTATTATAGTAGTTATATTCTTGTAAATAGGAGCAGTATTATAGTAGTTATATTCTTGTACATAGGGGCAGTAATATAGTAGTTATATTCTTGTACATAGAGGCAGTATTATAGTAGTTATATTCTTGTACATAGGGAGCAGTATTATAGTAGTTATATTCTTGTACATAGGAACAGTATTATAGTAGTTATATTCTTGTACATAGGGGCAGTAATATAGTATTTATATTCTTGTACATAGAGGCAGTATTATAGTAGTTATATTCTTGTACATAGGGAGCAGTATTATAGTAGTTATATTCTTGTACATAGGAACAGTATTATAGTATTTATATTCTTGTACATAGGAGCAGTATTATAGTAGTTATATTCTTGTACATAGGAGCAGTATTATAGTAGTTATATTCTTGTACATAGGGGCAGTATTATAGTAGTTATATTCTTGTACATAGGAGCAGCATTATAGTAGTTATATTCTTGTACATAGGAGCAGTATTATAGTAGTTATATTCTTGTACATAGGAGCTGTATTATAGTAGTTACATTCTTGTACATAGGAACAGTATTATAGTAGTTATATTCTTGTACATAGGAGCAGTATTATAGTAGTTATATTCTTGTACATAGGGGCAGTATTATAGTAGTTATATTCTTTTACATAGGGGGCAGAATTATAGTAGTTATATTCTTGTACATAGGGGCAGTATTATAGTAGTTATATTCTTGTACATAGGAACAGTATTATAGTAGTTATATTCTAGTACATAGGAGGCAGTATTATAGTAGTTATATTCTTGTACATAGGGGAAGTATTATAGTAGTTATATTTTTGTACATAGGAACAGTATTATAGTAGTTATATTCTTGTACATAGGAGCAGTATTATAGTAGTTATATTCTTGTACATAGGAGCAGTATTATAGCAGTTATATTCTTGTACATAGGAACAGTATTATAGTAGTTATATTCTTGTACATAGGAGCAGTATTATAGTAGTTATATTCTTGTACATAGGGGGCAGTATTATAGTAGTTATATTCTTGTGCATAGGAACAGTATTATAGTAGTTATATTCTTGTACATAGGAGCAGTATTACAGTAGTTATATTCTTGTACATAGGGGCAGTATTATAGTAGTTATAATCTTGTACATAGGGGCAGTATTATAGTAGTTATATTCTTGTACATAAGGAGCAAGATTATAGTAGTTATATTCTTGTACATAGGAGCAGTATTATAGCAGTTATATTCTTGTACATAGGAACAGTATTATAGTAGTTATATTCTTGCACATAGGAGCAGTATTATAGTAGTTATATTCTTGTACATAGGAACAGTACTATAGTAGTTATATTCTTGTACATAGGAGGCAGTATTATAGTAGTTATATTCTTGTACATAGGAGCAGTATTATAGTAGTTATATTCTTGTACATAGGAACAGTATTATAGTAGTTATATTCTTGTACATAGGAGCAGTATTATAGTAGTTATATTCTTGTACATAGGGGCAGTATTATAGTAGTTATAATCTTGTGCATAGGAACAGTATTATAGTACTTATATTCTTGTACATAGGAGCAGTATTATAGTAGTTATATTCTTGTGCATAGGAACAGTATTATAGTAGTTATATTCTTGTACATAGGAGCAATATTATAGTAGTTATATTCTTGTACATAGGGGCAGTATTATAGTAGTTATATTCTTGTACATAGGGGCAGTATTATAGTAGTTATATTCTTGTACATAGGGGGCAGTATTATAGTAGTTATATTCTTGTACATAGGAGCAGTATTATAGCAGTTATATTCTTGTACATAGGAACAGTATTATAGTAGTTATATTCTTGTACATAGGAGCAGTATTATAGTAGTTATATTCTTGTACATAGGAGCAGTATTATAGCAGTTATATTCTTGTACATAGGAACAGTATTATAGTAGTTATATTCTTGTACATAGGAGCAGTATTATAGTAGTTATATTCTTGTACATAGGAACAGTATTATAGTAGTTATATTCTTGTACATAGGAACAGTATTATAGTAGTTATATTCTTGTACATAGGAGGCAGTATTATAGTAGTTATATTCTTGTACATAGGAGGCAGTATTATAGTAGTTATATTCTTGTACATAGGGGCAGTATTGTAGTAGCTATATTCTTGTACATAGAAACAGTATTATAGTAGTTATATTCTTGAACATAGGAGGCAGTATTATAGTAGTTATATTCTTGTACATAGGGGCAGTATTATAGTACTTATATTATTGTACATAGGAACAGTATTATAGTAGTTACATTCTTGTACATAGGAGGCAGTATTATAGTAGTAATATTCATGTACATAGGAGCAGTATTATAGTAGTTATATTCTTGTATATAGGAGCAGTATTATAGTAGTTATATTCTTGTACATAGGGGGCAGTATTATAGTAGCTACATTCTTGTACATAGGAGGCAGTATTATAGTAGTTTTATTCATGTACATAGGGGGCAGTATTATAGTAGTTACATTCTTGTACATAGGGGGCAGTATTATAGTAGTTATATTCTTGTGCATAGGAACAGTATTATAGTAGTTATATTCTTGTACATAGGAGCAGTATTACAGTAGTTATATTCTTGTACATAGGGGCAGTATTATAGTAGTTATAATCTTGTACATAGGGGCAGTATTATAGTAGTTATATTCTTGTACATAGGGGGCAGTATTATAGTAGTTATATTCTTGTACATAGGAGCAGTATTATAGCAGTTATATTCTTGTACATAGGAACAGTATTATAGTAGTTATATTCTTGCACATAGGAGCAGTATTATAGTGGTTATATTCTTGTACATAGGAACAGTATTATAGTAGTTATATTCTTGTACATAGGAGGCAGTATTATAGTAGTTATATTCTTGTACATAGCAGCAGTATTATAGTAGTTATATTCTTGTACATAGGAACAGTATTATAGTAGTTATATTCTTGTACATAGGAGCAGTATTATAGTAGTTATATTCTTGTACATAGGGGGCAGTATTATAGTAGTTATATTCTTGTACATAGGAGCAGTATTATAGCAGTTATATTCTTGTACATAGGAACAGTATTATAGTAGTTATATTCTTGCACATAGGAGCAGTATTATAGTAGTAATATTCTTGTACATAGGAACAGTATTATAGTAGTTATATTCTTGTACATAGGAGGCAGTATTATAGTAGTTATATTCTTGTACATAGCAGCAGTATTATAGTAGTTATATTCTTGTACATAGGAACAGTATTATAGTAGTTATATTCTTGTACATAGGAGCAGTATTATAGTAGTTATATTCTTGCACATAGGGGCAGTATTATAGTAGTTATAATCTTGTGCATAGGAACAGTATTATCGTAGTTATATTCTTGTACATAGGAACAGTATTATAGTAGTTATATTCTTGTACATAGGAGCAATATTATAGTAGTTATATTCTTGTACATAGGGGCAGTATTATAGTAGTTATATTCTTGTACATAGGGGCAGTATTATAGTAGTTATATTCTTGTACATAGGGGGCAGTATTATAGTAGTTATATTCTTGTACATAGGAGCAGTATTATAGCAGTTATATTCTTGTACATAGGAACAGTATTATAGTAGTTATATTCTTGTACATAGGAGCAGTATTATAGTAGTTATATTCTTGTACATAGGAGCAGTATTATAGCAGTTATATTCTTGTACATAGGAACAGTATTATAGTAGTTATATTCTTGTACATAGGAGCAGTATTATAGTAGTTATATTCTTGTACATAGGAACAGTATTATAGTAGTTATATTCTTGTACATAGGAACAGTATTATAGTAGTTATATTCTTGTACATAGGAGGCAGTATTATAGTAGTTATATTCTTGTACATAGGAGGCAGTATTATAGTAGTTATATTCTTGTACATAGGGGCAGTATTATAGTAGTTATATTCATGTACATAGGAGCAGTACTATAGTAGTTATATTCTTGTATATAGGAGCAGTATTATAGTAGTTATATTCTTGTACATAGGGGGCAGTATTATAGTAGCTACATTCTTGTACATAGGAGGCAGTATTATAGTAGTTATATTCATGTACATAGGAGGCAGTATTATAGTAGTTATATTCTTGTACATAGGGGGCAGTATTATAGTAGTTATATTCATGTACATAGGGGCAGTATTAAAGTAGTTATATTCTTGTACATAGGGGGCAGTATTATGGTAGTTATATTCTTGTACATAGGGGGCAGTATTATAGTAATTATATTCTTGTTTATAGGGAGCAGTATTATAGTAGTTATATTCGTGTACATAGGAGCAGTATTATAGTAGTTATATTCTTGTACATAGGGGGCAGTATTATAGTAGTTATATTCTTGTACATAGGGGGCAGTATTATAGTAGTTATATTCTTGTACATAAGGGACAGTAATATAGTAGTCATATTCTTGCACATAGGGAGCAGTATTATAGTAGTTATATTCTTGCACATAGGGAGCAGTATTATAGTAGTTATATTCTTGTACATAGGAACAGTATTATAGTAGTTATATTCTTGTAAATAGGAGCAGTATTATAGTAGTTATATTCTTGTACATAGGAGCAGTAATATAGTAGTTATATTCTTGTACATAGAGGCAGTATTATAGTAGTTATATTCTTGTACAAAGGCAGCAGTATTATAGTAGTTATATTCTTGTACATAGGAACAGTATTATAGTAGTTATATTCTTGTACATAGAGGCAGTATTATAGTAGTTATATTCCTGTACATAGGGGCAGTATTATAGTAGTTATATTCTTGTACATAGGAGGCAGTATTATAGTAGTTATATTCTTGTACATAGGAGGCAGTATTATAGTAGTTATATTCTTGTACATAGGGGCAGTATTGTAGTAGCTATATTCTTGTACATAGAAACAGTATTATAGTAGTTATATTCTTGAACATAGGAGGCAGTATTATAGTAGTTATATTCTTGTACATAGGGGCAGTATTATAGTACTTATATTATTGTACATAGGAACAGTATTATAGTAGTTACATTCTTGTACATAGGAGGCAGTATTATAGTAGTAATATTCATGTACATAGGAGCAGTATTATAGTAGTTATATTCTTGTATATAGGAGCAGTATTATAGTAGTTATATTCTTGTACATAGGGGGCAGTATTATAGTAGCTACATTCTTGTACATAGGAGGCAGTATTATAGTAGTTTTATTCATGTACATAGGGGGCAGTATTATAGTAGTTACATTCTTGTACATAGGGGGCAGTATTATAGTAGTTATATTCTTGTGCATAGGAACAGTATTATAGTAGTTATATTCTTGTACATAGGAGCAGTATTACAGTAGTTATATTCTTGTACATAGGGGCAGTATTATAGTAGTTATAATCTTGTACATAGGGGCAGTATTATAGTAGTTATATTCTTGTACATAGGGGGCAGTATTATAGTAGTTATATTCTTGTACATAGGAGCAGTATTATAGCAGTTATATTCTTGTACATAGGAACAGTATTATAGTAGTTATATTCTTGCACATAGGAGCAGTATTATAGTAGTAATATTCTTGTACATAGGAACAGTATTATAGTAGTTATATTCTTGTACATAGGAGGCAGTATTATAGTAGTTATATTCTTGTACATAGCAGCAGTATTATAGTAGTTATATTCTTGTACATAGGAACAGTATTATAGTAGTTATATTCTTGTACATAGGAGCAGTATTATAGTAGTTATATTCTTGCACATAGGGGCAGTATTATAGTAGTTATATTCTTGTACATAGGAGCAATATTATAGTAGTTATATTCTTGTACATAGGGGCAGTATTATAGTAGTTATATTCTTGTACATAGGGGCAGTATTATAGTAGTTATATTCTTGTACATAGGGGGCAGTATTATAGTAGTTATATTCTTGTACATAGGAGCAGTATTATAGCAGTTATATTCTTGTACATAGGAACAGTATTATAGTAGTTATATTCTTGTACATAGGAGCAGTATTATAGTAGTTATATTCTTGTACATAGGAGCAGTATTATAGCAGTTATATTCTTGTACATAGGAACAGTATTATAGTAGTTATATTCTTGTACATAGGAGCAGTATTATAGTAGTTATATTCTTGTACATAGGAACAGTATTATAGTAGTTATATTCTTGTACATAGGAACAGTATTATAGTAGTTATATTCTTGTACATAGGAGGCAGTATTATAGTAGTTATATTCTTGTACATAGGAGGCAGTATTATAGTAGTTATATTCTTGTACATAGGGGCAGTATTATAGTAGTTATATTCATGTACATAGGAGCAGTACTATAGTAGTTATATTCTTGTATATAGGAGCAGTATTATAGTAGTTATATTCTTGTACATAGGGGGCAGTATTATAGTAGCTACATTCTTGTACATAGGAGGCAGTATTATAGTAGTTATATTCATGTACATAGGAGGCAGTATTATAGTAGTTATATTCTTGTACATAGGGGGCAGTATTATAGTAGTTATATTCATGTACATAGGGGCAGTATTAAAGTAGTTATATTCTTGTACATAGGGGGCAGTATTATGGTAGTTATATTCTTGTACATAGGGGGCAGTATTATAGTAATTATATTCTTGTTTATAGGGAGCAGTATTATAGTAGTTATATTCGTGTACATAGGAGCAGTATTATAGTAGTTATATTCTTGTACATAGGGGGCAGTATTATAGTAGTTATATTCTTGTACATAGGGGGCAGTATTATAGTAGTTATATTCTTGTACATAAGGGACAGTAATATAGTAGTCATATTCTTGCACATAGGGAGCAGTATTATAGTAGTTATATTCTTGCACATAGGGAGCAGTATTATAGTAGTTATATTCTTGTACATAGGAACAGTATTATAGTAGTTATATTCTTGTAAATAGGAGCAGTATTATAGTAGTTATATTCTTGTACATAGGAGCAGTAATATAGTAGTTATATTCTTGTACATAGAGGCAGTATTATAGTAGTTATATTCTTGTACAAAGGCAGCAGTATTATAGTAGTTATATTCTTGTACATAGGAACAGTATTATAGTAGTTATATTCTTGTACATAGAGGCAGTATTATAGTAGTTATATTCCTGTACATAGGGGCAGTATTATAGTAGTTATATTCTTGTACATAGGAGCAGTATTATAGTAGTTATATTCTTGTACATAGGAGCAGTATTATAGTAGTTATATTCTTGTACATAGGACCTGTATTATAGTAGTTACATTCTTGTACATAGGAACAGTATTATAGTAGTTATATTCTTGTACATAGGAGCAGTATTATAGTAGTTATATTCTTGTACATAGGGGCAGTATTATAGTAGTTATATTCTTTTACATAGGGGGCAGAATTATAGTAGTTATATTCTTGTACATAGGGGCAGTATTATAGTAGTTATATTCTTGTACATAGGAACAGTATTATAGTAGTTATATTCTAGTACATAGGAGGCAGTATTATAGTAGTTATATTCTTGTACATAGGGGCAGTATTATAGTAGTTATATTCTTGTACATAGGAACAGTATTATAGTAGTTATATTCTTGTACATAGGAGCAGTATTATAGTAGTTATATTCTTGTACATAGGGGGCAGTATTATAGTAGTTATATTCTTGTGCATAGGAACAGTATTACAGTAGTTATATTCTTGTAAATAGGAGCAGTATTACAGTAGTTATATTCTTGTACATAGGGGCAGTATTATAGTAGTTATAATCTTGTACATAGGGGCAGTATTATAGCAGTTATATTCTTCTACATAGGGGGCAGTATTATAGTAGTTATATTCTTGTACATAGGAGCAGTATTATAGCAGTTATATTCTTGTACATAGGAACAGTATTATAGTAGTTATATTCTTGCACATAGGAGCAGTATTATAGTAGTTATATTCTTGTACATAGGAACAGTATTATAGTAGTTATATTCTTGTACATAGGAGGCAGTATTATAGTAGTTATATTCTTGTACATAGGGGCAGTATTATAGTAGTTATATTCTTGTACATAGGAACAGTATTATAGTAGTTATATTCTTGTATATAGGAGCAGTATTATAGTAGTTATATTCTTGTACATAGGGGGCAGTATTATAGTAGTTATATTCTTGTGCATAGGAACAGTATTATAGTAGTTATATTCTTATACATAGGAGCAGTATTACAGTAGTTATATTCTTGTACATAGGGGCAGTATTATAGTAGTTATAATCTTGTACATAGGGGCAGTATTATAGTAGTTATATTCTTGTACATAGGGGGCAGTATTATAGTAGTTATATTCTTTTACATAGGAGCAGTATTATAGCAGTTATATTCTTGTACATAGGAACAGT
The DNA here is from genome assembly GCF_046119375.1 of Phyllobates terribilis. Lineage (NCBI taxonomy): Eukaryota > Metazoa > Chordata > Amphibia > Anura > Dendrobatidae > Phyllobates > Phyllobates terribilis. The sequence goes on along the minus strand of NW_027362768.1, from coordinate 377,228,815 downwards.
ATTATAGCAGTTATATTCTTGCACATAGGAGCAGTATTATAGTAGTTATATTCTTGTACATAGGAACAGTATTATAGTAGTTATATTCTTGTACAAAGGAGGCAGTATTATAGTAGTTATATACTTGTACATAGGAGCAGTATTATAGTAGTTATATTCTTGTACATAGGAACAGTATTATAGTAGTTATATTCTTGTACATAGGAGCAGTATTATAGTAGTTATATTCTTGTACATAGGGGCAGTATTATAGTAGTTATAATCTTGTGCATAGGAACAGTATTATAGTAGTTATATTCTTGTACATAGGAGCAGTATTATAGTAGTTATATTCTTGTACATAGGAGCAGTATTATAGTAGTTATATTCTTGTACATACGGGCAGTATTATAGTAGTTATATTCTTGTACATAGGAGCAGTATTATAGTAGTTATATTCTTGTACATAGGAACAGTATTATAGTAGTTATAATCTTGTACATAGGGGGCAGTATTATAGTAGTTATATTCTTGTACATAGGAGCAGTATTATAGTACTTATATTCTTGTACATAGTAGCAGTATTATAGTAGTTATATTCTTGTATATAGGAGCAGTATTATAGTAGTTATATTCTTGTACATAGGGGCAGTATTATAGTAGTTATATTCTTGTACATAGGAGCAGTATTATAGTAGTTATATTCTTGTACATAGGAGCAGTATTATAGTAGTTATATTCTTGTACATAGGGGCAGTATTATAGTAGTTATATTCCTGTACATAGGAAGAGTATTATAGTAGTTATATTCTTGTACATAGGGGAAAGTATTATAGTAGTTATATTCTTGTACATAGGAGCACTATTATAGTAGTTATATTCTTGTACATAGGGGGCAGTATTATAGTAGTTATATTCTTGTACATAGGGGGCAGTATTATAGTAGTTATATTCTTGTACATAGGGGGCAGTATTATAGTAGTTATATTCTTGTACATAGGGGGCAGTATTATAGTAGTTATATTCTTGTACATAGAAGCAGTATTATAGTGTATTCTTGAACATAGGGGGCAGTATTATAGTAGTTATATTCTTATACATAGGAGCAGCATTATAGTAGTTATATTCCTGTACATAGGGGACAGTATTATAGTAGTTATATTCTTGTATATAGGAGCAGTATTATAGTAGTTATATTCTTGTACACAGGGGGCAGTATTATAGTAGTTATATTCTTGTATATACGGGGCAGTATTATAGTAGTTATATTCTTGTACATAGGAGCAGTATTAAAGTAGTTATATTCCTGTACATAGGGGGCAGTATTATAGTAGTTATATTCTTGTACATAGGGGGCAGTATTATAGTAGTTATATTATTGTACATAGGGAGCAGTATTACAGTAGTTCTATTCTTGTAAATAGGGAGCAGTATTATAGTAGTTATATTCTTGTATATAGGGAGCAGTATTATAGTAGTTATATTCTTGTAAATAGGGAGCAGTATTATAGTAGTTATATTCTTGTACATAGGAGCAGTATTATAGTAGTTATATTCTTGTACATAGGGGACAGTATTATAGTAGTTATATTCTTGTACATAGGGAGCAGTATTATAGTAGTCATATTCTTGTATACAGGGGCAGTATTATAGTAGTTATATTCTTGTACATAGGGGCAGTATTATAGTAGTTATATTCTTGTAAATAGGGAGCAGTATTATAGTAGTTATATTCTTGTACATAGGGAGCAGTATTATAGTAGTTATATTCTTGTACATAGGAGGCAGTATTATAGTAGTTATATTCTTTTACATAGGAGGCAGTATTATAGTAGTTATATTCTTGTACATAGGGGCAGTATTATAGTAGTTATATTCTTGTAAATAGGGAGCAGTATTATAGTAGTTATATTCTTGTAAATAGGGAGCAGTAATATAGTAGTTATATTCTTGTACATAGGGGCAGTATTATAGTAGTTATATTCTTGTAAATAGGGAGCAGTATTATAGTAGTTATATTCTTGTACATAGGGAGCAGTATCATAGTAGTTATATTCTTGTACATAGGAGGCAGTATTATAGTAGTTATATTCTTTTACATAGGAGGCAGTATTATAGTAGTTATATTCTTGTACATAGGGGCAGTATTATAGTAGTTATATTCTTGCACATAGGGGCAGTATTATAGTAGTTATATTATTGTATATAGGGATCAGTATTATAGTAGTTATATTCTTGTATATAGGGGCAGTATTATAGTAGTTATATTCTTGTATATAGGGGCAGTATTATAGCAGTTATATTCTTGTAAATAGGGGGCAGTATTATAGTAGTTATATTCTTGTACATAGCGGCAGTATTATAGTAGTTATATTCTAGTACATAAGGAGCAGTATTATAGCAGTTATATCCTTGTACATAGGAGCAGTATTATAGTAGCTATATTCTTGTACATAGGAGCAGTATTATAGTAGTTATATTCTTGTAAATAGGAGCAGTATTATAGTAGTTATATTCTTGTATATAGGGGCAGTATTATAGTAGTTATATTCTTGTACATAGGGATCAGCATTATAGTAGTTATATTCTTGTATATAGGAGCAGTATTATAGTAGCTATATTCTTGTACATAGGGAGCAGTATTATAGTAGTTATATTCTTGTACATAGGGGGCAGTATTATAGTAGTTATATTCTTGTACATAGGGGGCAGTATTATAGTAGTTATATTCTTGTATATAGGGGCAGTATTATAGTAGTTATATTTTTGTAAATAGGGGGCAGTATTATAGTAGTTATATTCTTGTACATAGGGGCAGTATTATAGTAGTTATATTCTAGTACATAGGGAGCAGTATTATAGTAGTTATATTCTTGTACATAGGATCAGTATTATAGTAGCTATATTCTTGTACATAGGAGCAGGATTATAGTAGTTATATTGTTGTACATAGGGAGCAGTATTATAGTAGTTATATTCTTGCACATAGGAGCAGTATTATAGTAGTTATATTCTTGTACATAGGGGCAGTATTATAGTAGTTATATTCTTGTACATAGGGAGCAGTATTATAGTAGCTATATTCTTGTACATAGGAGCAGTATTATAGTAGTTATATTCTTGTATATAGGAGCAGTATTATAGTAGTTATATTCTTGTACATAGGAGCAGTATTATAGTAGTTATATTCTTGTACATAGGGGGCAGTATTATAGTAGCTATATTCTTGTACATAGGAGCAGTATTATAGTAGTTATATTCTTGTACATAGGGAGCAGTATTATAGTAGTTATATTCTTGTACATAGAGGCAGTATTATAGTAGTTATATTCTTGTACATAGGGAGCAGTATTATAGTAGCTATATTCTTGTACATAGGAGCAGTATTATAGTAGTTATATTCTTGTACATAGGGGGCAGTATTATAGTAGTTATAGTCTTGTACATAGGGAGCAGTATTATAGTAGTTATATTCTTGTACATAGGAGCAGTATTATACTAGTTATATTCTTGTACATAGGAGCAGTATTATACTAGTTATATTCTTGTACATAGGGAGCAGTATTATAGTAGTTATATTCTTGTACATAGGGAGCAGTATTATAGTAGTTATATTCTTATACATAGGGGGGCAGTATTATAATAGTTATATTCTTGTACATAGGGGGCAGTATTATAGTAGTTATATTCTTGTATATAGGAGCAGTATTATAGTAGTTATATTCTTGTACATAGGAGCAGTATTATAGTAGTTATAGTCTTGTACATAGGAGCAGTATTATAGTAGCTATATTCTTCTACATAGGAGCAGTATTATAGTAGTTATATTCTTGTACATAGGAGCAGCATTATAGTAGTTATATTCCTGTACATAGGGGACAGTATTATAGTAGTTATATTCTTGTATATAGGAGCAGTATTATAGTAGTCATATTCTTGTACACAGGGGGCAGTATTATAGTAGTTATATTCTTGTACATACGGGGCAGTATTATAGTAGTTATATTCTTGTACATAGGAGCAGTATTATAGTAGTTATATTCCTGTACATAGGGGGCAGTATTATAGTAGTTATATTCTTGTACATAGGGGGCAGTATTATAGTAGTTATATTATTGTACATAGGGAGCAGTATTACAGTAGTTCTATTCTTGTAAATAGGGAGCAGTAATATAGTAGTTATATTCTTGTATATAGGGAGCAGTATTATAGTAGTTATATTCTTGTAAATAGGGAGCAGTATTATAGTAGTTATATTCTTGTAAATAGGGAGCAGTATTATAGTAGTTATATTCTTGTACATAGGAGCAGTATTATAGTAGTTATATTCTTGTACATAGGGGACAGTATTATAGTAGTTATATTCTTGTACATAGGGGCAGTATTATAGTAGTTATATTCTTGTAAATAGGGAGCAGTATTATATTAGTTATATTCTTGTACATAGGGAGCAGTATTATAGTAGTTATATTCTTGTACATAGGAGGCAGTATTATAGTAGTTATATTCTTTTACATAGGAGGCAGTATTATAGTAGTTATATTCTTGTACATAGGGGCAGTATTATAGTAGTTATATTCTTGTAAATAGGGAGCAGTATTATAGTAGTTATATTCTTGTAAATAGGGAGCAGTAATATAGTAGTTATATTCTTGTACATAGGGGCAGTATTATAGTAGTTATATTCTTGTAAATAGGGAGCAGTATTATAGTAGTTATATTCTTGTACATAGGGAGCAGTATCATAGTAGTTATATTCTTGTACATAGGAGGCAGTATTATAGTAGTTATATTCTTTTACATAGCAGGCAGTATTATAGTAGTTATATTCTTGTACATAGGGGCAGTATTATAGTAGTTATATTCTTGCACATAGGGGCAGTATTATAGTAGTTATATTATTGTATATAAGGATCAGTATTATAGTAGTTATATTCTTGTATATAGGGGCAGTATTATAGTAGTTATATTCTTGTATATAGGGGCAGTATTATAGCAGTTATATTCTTGTAAATAGGGGGCAGTATTATAGTAGTTATATTCTTGTACATAGGGGCAGTATTATAGTAGTTATATTCTAGTACATAAGGAGCAGTATTATAGCAGTTATATCCTTGTACATAGGAGCAGTATTATAGTAGCTATATTCTTGTACATAGGAGCAGTATTATAGTAGTTATATTCTTGTGTATAGGGGCAGTATTATAGTAGTTATATTCTTGTACATAGGGAGCAGTATTATAGTAGTTATATTCTTGTATATAGGAGCAGTATTATAGTAGCTATATTCTTGTACATAGGGAGCAGTATTATAGTAGTTATATTCTAGTACATAGGGGGCAGTATTATAGTAGTTATATTCCTGTATATAGGGGCAGTATTATAGTAGTTATATTTTTGTAAATAGGGGGCAGTATTATAGTAGTTATATTCTTGTACAAAGGGGCAGTATTATAGTAGTTATATTCTAGTACATAGGGAGCAGTATTATAGTAGTTATATTCTTGTATATGGGGGCAGTATTATAGTAGTTATATTCTTGTACATAGGGAGCAGTATTATAGTAGTTATATTCTTGTACATAGGAGCAGTATTATAGTAGCTATATTCTTGTACGTAGGGAGCAGTATTATAGTAGTTATATTCTTGTACATAGGGGGCAGTATTATAGTAGTTATATTCTTGTACATAGGGGCAGTATTATAGTAGTTATATTCTAGTACATAGGGATCAGTATTATAGTAGTTATATTCTTGTACATAGGATCAGTATTATAGTAGCTATATTCTTGTACATAGGAGCAGGATTATCGTAGTTATATTGTTGTACATAGGGAGCAGTATTATAGTAGTTATATTCTTGCACATAGGAGCAGTATTATAGTAGTTATATTCTTGTACATAGGGGCAGTATTATAGTAGTTATATTCATGCACATAGGAGCAGTATTATAGTAGATATATTCTTGTACATAGGAGCAATATTATAGTAGTTATATTCTTGTACATAGAGGGCAGTATTATAGTAGTTATATTCTTGTACATAGGAGCAGTATTATAGTAGTTATATTCTTGTACATAGGAGCAGTATTATAGTAGTTATATTCTTGTACATAGGGAGCAGTATTATAGTAGTTATATTCTTGTACATAGGAGCAGTATTATAGTAGTTATATTCTTGTACATAGGGAGCAGTATTATAGTAGTTATATTCTTGTACATAGGGGCAGTATTATAGTAGTTATATTCTTGTACATAGGAGCAGTATTATAGTAGTTATATTCTTGTACTAGGGAGCAGTATTATAGTAGTTACAGTATATTCTTGTACATAGGGGCAGTATTACAGTCGCTATATTCTTGTACATAGGAGCAGTATTATAGTAGTTGTATTCTTGTATATAGGGGGCAGTATTATAGTAGTTATATACTTGTATATAGGGAGCAGTATTATAGTAGTTATATTCTTGTACATAGGGGCAGTATTATAGTAGTTATATTCTTGTACATAGGGAGCAGTATTATAGTAGCTATATTCTTGTACATAGGAGCAGTATTATAGTAGTTATATTCTTGTATATAGGAGCAGTATTATAGTAGTTATATTCTTGTACATAGGAGCAGTATTATAGTAGTTATATTCTTGTATATAGGGGGCAGTATTATAGTAGCTATATTCTTGTACATAGGAGCAGTATTATAGTAGTTATATTCTTGTACATAGGGAGCAGTATTATAGTAGTTATATTCTTGTACATAGAGGCAGTATTATAGTAGTTATATTCTTGTACATAGGGAGCAGTATTATAGTAGCTATATTCTTGTACATAGGAGCAGTATTATAGTAGTTATATTCTTGTACATAGGGGGCAGTATTATAGTAGTTATATTCTTGTATATAGGAGCAGTATTATAGTAGTTATATTCTTGTACATAGGAGCAGTATTATAGTAGTTATAGTCTTGTACATAGGAGCAGTATTATAGTAGCTATATTCTTCTACATAGGAGCAGTATTATAGTAGTTATATTCTTGTACATAGGGAGCAGTATTATAGTAGTTATATTCTTGTACATAGGGGCAGTATTATAGTAGTTATATTCTTGTACATAGGGAGCAGTATTATAGTAGCTATATTCTTGTACATAGGAGCAGTATTATAGTAGTTATACTCTTGTATATAGGAGCAGTATTATAGTAGTTATATTCTTGTACATAGGAGCAGTATTATAGTAGTTATATTCTTGTACATAGGGAGCAGTATTATAGTAGTTATATTCTTGTATATAGGAGCAGTATTATAGTAGTTATATTCTTGTACATAGGAGCAGTATTATAGTAGTTATATTCTTGTACATAGGGGGCAGTATTATAGTAGCTATATTCTTGTAAATAGGAGCAGTATTATAGTAGTTATATTCTTGTACATAGGGAGCAGTATTATAGTAGTTATATTCTTGTACATAGAGGCAATATTATAGTAGTTATATTCTTGTACATAAGGAGCAGTATTATAGTAGCTATATTCTTGTACATAGGAGCAGTATTATAGTAGTTATATTCTTGTATATAGGAGCAGTATTATAGTAGTTATATTCTTGTACATAGGAGCAGTATTATAGCAGTTATATTCTTGTACATAGGAGCAGTATCATAGCAGCTATATTCTTCTACATAGGAGCAGTACTATAGTAGTTATATTCTTGTACATAGGGAGCAGTATTATAGTAGTTATATTCTTGTACATAGGGGCAGTATTATAGTAGTTATATTCTTGTACATAGGGAGCAGTATTATAGTAGCTATATTCTTGTACATAGGAGCAGTATTATAGTAGTTATATTCTTGTATATAGGAGCAGTATTATAGTAGTTATATTCTTGTACATAGGAGCAGTATTATAGTAGTTATATTCTTATACATAGGAGCAGTATTATAGTAGTTATATTCTTGTACAAAGGGGGCAGTATTATAGTAGTTATATTCTTGTACATAGGAGGAGTATTATAGTAGTTATATTCTTGTACATAGGGGCAGTATTATAGTATTTATATTCTTGTACATAGGAGCAGTATTATAGTCGTTATATTCTTGTACATAGGGAGCAGTATTATAGTAGCTATATTCTTGTACATAGGAGCAGTATTATAGTAGTTATATTCTTGTATATAGGAGCAGTATTATAGTAGTTATATTCTTGTACATAGGAGCAGTATTATAGTAGTTATATTCTTATACATAGGAGCAGTATTATAGTAGTTATATTCTTGTACATAGGGTGCAGTATTATAGTAGTTATATTCTTGTACATAGGAGGAGTATTATAGTAGTTATATTCTTGTACATAGGGGCAGTATTATAGTATTTATATTCTTGTACATAGGGGGCAGTATTATAGTAGTTATATTCTTGTACATAGGACCAGTATTATAGTAGTTATATTCTTGTACATAGGGAGCAGTATTATAGTAGTTATATTCTTGTACATAGGGGCAGTATTATAGTAGTTATATTCTTATACATAGGAGCAGTATTATAGTAGTTATATTCTTGCACATAGGGGCAGTATTATAGTAGTTATATTCTTGTACATAGGGAGCAGTATTATAGTAGCTATATTCTTGTACATAGGAGCAGTATTATAGTAGTTATATTCTTGTATATAGGAGCAGTATTATAGTAGTTATATTCTTGTACATAGGAGCAGTATTATAGTAGTTATATTCTTGTACATAGGGAGCAGTATTATAGTAGTTATATTCTTGTACATAGGAGCAGTATTATAGTAGCTATATTCTTGTACATAGGAGCAGTATTATAGAAGTTATATTCTTGTACATAGGGAGCAGTATTATAGTAGTTATATTCTTGTACATAGGGGCAGTATTATAGTAGTTATATTCTTGTACATAGGGAGCAGTATTATAGTAGTTATATTCTTGTACATAGGAGCAGTATTATAGTAGTTATATTCTTGTGCATAGGAGCAGTATTATAGTAGTTATATTCTTGTACATAGGGAGCAGTATTTTAGTAGTTATATTCTTGTGCATAGGAGCAGTATTATAGTAGTTATATTCTTGTGCATAGGGGCAGTATTATAGTAGTTATATTCTTGTACATAGGGAGCAGTATTTTAGTAGTTATATTCATGTACATAGGGGCAGTATTATAGTAGTTATATTCTTGTACATAGGGAGCAGTATTATAGTAGTTATATTCTTGTACATAGGAGCAGTATTATAGTAGTTATATTCTTGTGCATAGGAGCAGTATTATAGTAGTTATATTCTTGTACATAGGGGCAGTATTATAGTAGTTATATTCTTGTACATAGGAGTATTATAGTAGTTATATTCTGGTATATAGGAGCAGTATTATAGTAGTTATATTCTTGTACATAGGAGCAGTATTATAGTAGTTCTATTCTTGTACATAGGAGCAGTATTATAGTAGTTATATTCTTGTACATAGGGGGCAGTATTATAGTAGTTATATTCTTATACATAGTGGACAGTATTATAGTAGTTATATTCTTGTGCATAGGAGCAGTATTATAGTAGTTATATTCTTGTACATAGGAGCAGTATTATAGTAGTTATATTCTTGTACATAGGAGCAGTATTATAGTAGTTCTATTCTTGTACATGGGAGCAGTATTATAGTAGTTATATTCTTGTACATAGGAGCAGTATTATAGTAGTTATAATCTTGTACATAGGGGCAGTATTATAGTAGTTATATTCTTGTACATAGGGGGCAGTATTATAGTAGTTATATTCTTTTACATAGGAGCAGTATTATAGCAGTTATATTCTTGCACATAGGAGCAGTATTATAGTAGTTATATTCTTGTACATAGGAACAGTATTATAGTAGTTATATTCTTGTACATAGGAGGCAGTATTATAGTAGTTATATACTTGTACATAGGAGCAGTATTATAGTAGTTATATTCTTGTACATAGGAACAGTATTATAGTAGTTATATTCTTGTACATAGGAGCAGTAATATAGTAGTTATATTCTTGTACATAGGGGCAGTATTATAGTAGTTATAATCTTGTGCATAGGAACAGTATTATAGTAGTTATATTCTTGTACATAGGAGCAGTATTATAGTAGTTATATTCTTGTACATAGGAGCAGTATTATAGTAGTTATATTCTTGTACATAGGGGCAGTATTATAGTAGTTATATTCTTGTACATAGGAGCAGTATTATAGTAGTTATATTCTTGTACATAGGGGCAGTATTATAGTAGTTATATTCTTGTACATAGGAACAGTATTATAGTAGTTATAATCTTGTACATAGGGGGCAGTATTATAGTAGTTATATTCTTGTACATAGGAGCAGTATTATAGTACTTATATTTTTGTACATAGGAGCAGTATTATAGTAGTTATATTCTTGTATATAGGAGCAGTATTATAGTAGTTATATTCTTGTACATAGGGGCAGTATTATAGTAGTTATATTCTTGTACATAGGAGCAGTATTATAGTAGTTATATTCTTGTACATAGGAGCAGTATTATAGTAGTTATATTCTTGTACATAGGGGCAGTATTATAGTAGTTATATTCCTGTACATAGGAAGAGTATTATAGTAGTTATATTCTTGTACATAGGGGACAGTATTATAGTAGTTATATTCTTGTACATAGGAGCAGTATTATAGTAGTTATATTCTTGTACATAGGGGGCAGTAATATAGTAGTTATATTCTTGTACATAGGGGGCAGTATTATAGTAGTTATATTCTTGTACATAGGGGGCAGTATTATAGTAGTTATATTCTTGTACATAGGGGGCAGTATTATAGTAGTTATATTCTTGTACATAGAAGCAGTATTATAGTGTATTCTTGAACATAGGGGGCAGTATTATAGTAGTTATATTCTTATACATAGGAGCAGCATTATAGTAGTTATATTCTTGTACATAGGGGACAGTATTATAGTAGTTATATTCTTGTATATAGGAGCAGTATTATAGTAGTTATATTCTTGTACACAGGGGGCAGTATTATAGTAGTTATATTCTTGTACATACGGGGCAGTATTATAGTAGTTATATTCTTGTACATAGGAGCAGTATTAAAGTAGTTATATTCCTGTACATAGGGGGCAGTATTATAGTAGTTATATTCTTGTACATAGGGGGCAGTATTAAAGTAGTTATATTATTGTACATAGGGAGCAGTATTACAGTAGTTCTATTCTTGTAAATAGGGAGCAGTATTATAGTAGTTATATTCTTGTACATAGGGGGCAGTATTATAGTAGTTATATTCTTGTACATAGGGGGCAGTATTATAGTAGTTATATTCTTGTACATAGGGGGCAGTATTATAGTAGTTATATTCTTGTACATAGGGGGCAGTATTATAGTAGTTATATTCTTGTACATAGAAGCAGTATTATAGTGTATTCTTGAACATAGGGGGCAGTATTATAGTAGTTATATTCTTATACATAGGAGCAGCATTATAGTAGTTATATTCTTGTACATAGGGGACAGTATTATAGTAGTTATATTCTTGTATATAGGAGCAGTATTATAGTAGTTATATTCTTGTACACAGGGGGCAGTATTATAGTAGTTATATTCTTGTACATACGGGGCAGTATTATAGTAGTTATATTCTTGTACATAGGAGCAGTATTAAAGTAGTTATATTCCTGTAAATAGGGGGCAGTATTATAGTAGTTATATTCTTGTACATAGGGGGCAGTATTAAAGTAGTTATATTATTGTACATAGGGAGCAGTATTACAGTAGTTCTATTCTTGTAAATAGGGAGCAGTATTATAGTAGTTATATTCTTGTACATAGGGGGCAGTATTATAGTAGTTATATTCTTGTACATAGGGGGCAGTATTATAGTAGTTATATTCTTGTACATAGGGGGCAGTATTATAGTAGTTATATTCTTGTACATAGGGGGCAGTATTATAGTAGTTATATTCTTGTACATAGAAGCAGTATTATAGTGTATTCTTGAACATAGGGGGCAGTATTATAGTAGTTATATTCTTATACATAGGAGCAGCATTATAGTAGTTATATTCTTGTACATAGGGGACAGTATTATAGTAGTTATATTCTTGTATATAGGAGCAGTATTATAGTAGTTATATTCTTGTACACAGGGGGCAGTATTATAGTAGTTATATTCTTGTACATACGGGGCAGTATTATAGTAGTTATATTCTTGTACATAGGAGCAGTATTAAAGTAGTTATATTCCTGTACATAGGGGGCAGTATTATAGTAGTTATATTCTTGTACATAGGGGGCAGTATTAAAGTAGTTATATTATTGTACATAGGGAGCAGTATTACAGTAGTTCTATTCTTGTAAATAGGGAACAGTATTATAGTAGTTATATTCTTGTATATAGGGAGCAGTATTATAGTAGTTATATTCTTGTAAATAGGGAGCAGTATTATAGTAGTTATATTCTTGTAAATAGGGAGCAGTATTATAGTAGTTATATTCTTGTACATAGGAGCAGTATTATAGTAGTTATATTCTTGTACATAGGGGACAGTATTATAGTAGTTATATTCTTGTACATAGGGAGCAGTATTATAGTAGTCATATTCTTGTATACAGGGGCAGTATTATAGTAGTTATATTCTTGTACATAGGGGCAGTATTATAGTAGTTATATTCTTGTAAATAGGGAGCAGTATTATAGTAGTTATATTCTTGTACATAGGGAGCAGTATTATAGTAGTTATATTCTTGTACATAGGAGGCAGTATTATAGTAGTTATATTCTTTTACATAGGAGGCAGTATTATAGTAGTTATATTCTTGTACATAGGGGCAGTATTATAGTAGTTATATTCTTGTAAATAGGGAGCAGTATTATAGTAGTTATATTCTTGTAAATAGGGAGCAGTAATATAGTAGTTATATTCTTGTACATAGGGGCAGTATTATAGTAGTTATATTCTTGTAAATAGGGAGCAGTATTATAGTAGTTATATTCTTGTACATAGGGAGCAGTATCATAGTAGTTATATTCTTGTACATAGGAGGCAGTATTATAGTAGTTATATTCTTTTACATAGGAGGCAGTATTATAGTAGTTATATTCTTGTACATAGGGGCAGTATTATAGTAGTTATATTCTTGCACATAGGGGCAGTATTATAGTAGTTATATTATTGCATATAGGGATCAGTATTATAGTAGTTATATTCTTGTATATAGGGGCAGTATTATAGTAGTTATATTCTTGTATATAGGGGCAGTATTATAGCAGTTATATTCTTGTAAATAGGGGGCAGTATTATAGTAGTTATATTCTTGTACATAGGGGCAGTATTATAGTAGTTATATTCTAGTACATAAGGAGCAGTATTATAGCAGTTATATCCTTGTACATAGGAGCAGTATTATAGTAGCTATATTCTTGTACATAGGAGCAGTATTATAGTACTTATATTCTTGTGTATAGGGGCAGTATTATAGTAGTTATATTCTTGTACATAGGGAGCAGTATTATAGTAGTTATATTCTTGTATATAGGAGCAGTATTATAGTAGCTATATTCTTGTACATAGGGAGCAGTATTATAGTAGTTATATTCTTGTACATAGGGGGCAGTATTATAGTAGTTATATTCCTGTATATAGGGGCAGTATTATAGTAGTTATATTTTTGTAAATAGGGGGCAGTATTATAGTAGTTATATTCTTGTACATAGGGGCAGTATTATAGTAGTTATATTCTAGTACATAGGGATCAGTATTATAGTAGTTATATTCTTGTACATAGGATCAGTATTATAGTAGCTATATTCTTGTACATAGGAGCAGGATTATCGTAGTTATATTGTTGTACATAGGGAGCAGTATTATAGTAGTTATATTCTTGCACATAGGAGCAGTATTATAGTAGTTATATTCTTGTACATAGGGGCAGTATTATAGTAGTTATATTCATGCACATAGGAGCAGTATTATAGTAGATATATTCTTGTACATAGGAGCAATATTATAGTAGTTATATTCTTGTACATAGAGGGCAGTATTATAGTAGTTATATTCTTGTACATAGGAGCAGTATTATAGTAGTTATATTCTTGTACATAGGAGCAGTATTATAGTAGTTATATTCTTGTACATAGGGAGCAGTATTATAGTAGTTATATTCTTGTACATAGCAGTATTATAGTAGTTATATTCTTGTACATAGGGAGCAGTATTATAGTAGTTATATTCTTGTACATAGGGGCAGTATTATAGTAGTTATATTCTTGTACATAGGAGCAGTATTATAGTAGTTATATTCTTGTACTAGGGAGCAGTATTATAGTAGTTACAGTATATTCTTGTACATAGGGGCAGTATTACAGTCGCTATATTCTTGTACATAGGAGCAGTATTATAGTAGTTATATTCTTGTATATAGGGGGCAGTATTATAGTAGTTATATTCTTGTATATAGGGAGCAGTATTATAGTAGTTATATTCTTGTACATAGGGGCAGTATTATAGTAGTTATATTCTTGTACATAGGGAGCAGTATTATAGTAGCTATATTCTTGTACATAGGAGCAGTATTATAGTAGTTATATTCTTGTATATAGGAGCAGTATTATAGTAGTTATATTCTTGTACATAGGAGCAGTATTATAGTAGTTATATTCTTGTACATAGGGGGCAGTATTATAGTAGCTATATTCTTGTACATAGGAGCAGTATTATAGTAGTTATATTCTTGTACATAGGGAGCAGTATTATAGTAGTTATATTCTTGTACATAGAGGCAGTATTATAGTAGTTATATTCTTGTACATAGGGAGCAGTATTATAGCAGCTATATTCTTGTACATAGGAGCAGTATTATAGTAGTTATATTCTTGTACATAGGGGGCAGTATTATAGTAGTTATATTCTTGTACATAGGGAGCAGTATTATAGTAGTTATATTCTTGTACATAGGAGCAGTATTATAGTAGTTATATTCTTGTACATAGGGAGCAGTATTATAGTAGTTATATTCTTGTACATAGGGAGCAGTATTATAGTAGTTATATTCTTATACATAGGGGGGCAGTATTATAATAGTTATATTCTTGTACATAGGGGGCAGTATTATAGTAGTTATATTCTTGTATATAGGAGCAGTATTATAGTAGTTATATTCTTGTACATAGGAGCAGTATTATAGTAGTTATAGTCTTGTACATAGGAGCAGTATTATAGTAGCTATATTCTTCTACATAGGAGCAGTATTATAGTAGTTATATTCTTGTACATAGGGAGCAGTATTATAGTAGTTATATTCTTGTACATAGGGGCAGTATTATAGTAGTTATATTCTTGTACATAGGGAGCAGTATTATAGTAGCTATATTCTTGTACATAGGAGCAGTATTATAGTAGTTATATTCTTGTATATAGGAGCAGTATTATAGTAGTTATATTCTTGTACATAGGAGCAGTATTATAGTAGTTATATTCTTATACATAGGAGCAGTATTATAGTAGTTATATTCTTGTACATAGGGGGCAGTATTATAGTAGTTATATTCTTGTACATAGGAGGAGTATTATAGTAGCTATATTCTTGTACATAGGGAGCAGTATTATAGTAGTTATATTCTTGTACATAGAGGCAGTATTATAGTAGTTATATTCTTGTATATAGGAGCAGTATTATAGTAGTTATATTCTTGTACATAGGAGCAGTATTATAGTAGTTATATTCTTGTACATAGGGGGCAGTATTATAGTAGTTATATTCTTGTACATAGGAGGAGTATTATAGTAGTTATATTCTTGTACATAGAGGCAGTATTATAGTAGTTATATTCTTGTATATAGGAGCAGTATTATAGTAGTTATATTCTTGTACATAGGGGCAGTATTATAGTAGCTATATTCTTGTAAATAGGAGCAGTATTATAGTAGTTATATTCTTGTACATAGGGAGCAGTATTATAGTAGCTATATTCTTGTACATAGGAGCAGTATTATAGTAGTTATATTCTTGTATATAGGAGCAGTATTATAGTAGTTATATTCTTGTACATAGGAGCAGTATTATAGTAGTTATATTCTTGTACATAGGAGCAGTATTATACCAGCTATATTCTTCTACATAGGAGCAGTACTATAGTAGTTATATTCTTGTACATAGGGAGCAGTATTATAGTAGTTATATTCTTGTACATAGGGGCAGTATTATAGTAGTTATATTCTTGTACATAGGGAGCAGTATTATAGTAGCTATATTCTTGTACATAGGAGCAGTATTATAGTAGTTATATTCTTGTATATAGGAGCAGTATTATAGTAGTTATATTCTTGTACATAGGAGCAGTATTATAGTAGTTATATTCTTATACATAGGAGCAGTATTATAGTAGTTATATTCTTGTACATAGGGGGCAGTATTATAGTAGTTATATTCTTGTACATAGGAGGAGTATTATAGTAGTTATATTCTTGCACATAGGGGCAGTATTATAGTATTTATATTCTTGTACATAGGGGCAGTATTATAGTCGTTATATTCTTGTACATAGGGAGCAGTATTATAGTAGCTATATTCTTGTACATAGAGGCAGTATTATAGCAGTTATATTCTTGTATATAGGAGCAGTATTATAGTAGTTATATTCTTATACATAGGAGCAGTATTATAGTAGTTATATTCTTGTACATAGGGGGCAGTATTATAGTAGTTATATTCTTGTACATAGGGAGCAGTATTATAGTAGTTATATTCTTGTACATAGAGGCAGTATTATAGTAGTTATATTCTTGTATATAGGAGCAGTATTATAGTAGTTATATTCTTATACATAGGAGCAGTATTATAGTAGTTATATTCTTGTACATAGGGGGCAGTATTATAGTAGTTATATTCTTGTACATAGGAGGAGTATTATAGTAGCTATATTCTTGTACATAGGGAGCAGTATTATAGTAGTTATATTCTTGTACATAGAGGCAGTATTATAGTAGTTATTTTCTTGTATATAGGAGCAGTATTATAGTAGTTATATTCTTGTACATAGGGGCAGTATTATAGTAGCTATATTCTTGTACATAGAGGCAGTATTATAGTAGTTATATTCTTGTATATAGGAGCAGTATTATAGTAGTTATATTCTTATACATAGGAGCAGTATTATAGTAGTTATATTCTTGTACATAGGGGGCAGTATTATAGTAGTTATATTCTTGTACATAGGGAGCAGTATTATAGTAGTTATATTCTTGTACATAGAGGCAGTATTATAGTAGTTATATTCTTGTATATAGGAGCAGTATTATAGTAGTTATATTCTTATACATAGGAGCAGTATTATAGTAGTTATATTCTTGTACATAGGGGGCAGTATTATAGTAGTTATATTCTTGTACATAGGAGGAGTATTATAGTAGCTATATTCTTGTACATAGGGAGCAGTATTATAGTAGTTATATTCTTGTACATAGAGGCAGTATTATAGTAGTTATATTCTTGTATATAGGAGCAGTATTATAGTAGTTATATTCTTGTACATAGGGGCAGTATTATAGTAGCTATATTCTTGTAAATAGGAGCAGTATTATAGTAGTTATATTCTTGCACATAGGGAGCAGTATTATAGTAGCTATATTCTTGTACATAGGAGCAGTATTATAGTAGTTATATTCTTGTATATAGGAGCAGTATTATAGTAGTTATATTCTTGTACATAGGAGCAGTATTATAGTAGTTATATTCTTGTACATAGGAGCAGTATTATACCAGCTATATTCTTCTACATAGGAGCAGTACTATAGTAGTTATATTCTTGTACATAGGGAGCAGTATTATAGTAGTTATATTCTTGTACATAGGGGCAGTATTATAGTAGTTATATTCTTGTACATAGGGAGCAGTATTATAGTAGTTATATTCTTGTACATAGGGGCAGTATTATAGTAGTTATATTCTTGTACATAGGGAGCAGTATTATAGTAGCTATATTCTTGTACATAGGAGCAGTATTATAGTAGTTATATTCTTGTATATAGGAGCAGTATTATAGTAGTTATATTATTGTACATAGGAGCAGTATTATAGTAGTTATATTCTTATACATAGGAGCAGTATTATAGTAGTTATATTCTTGTACATAGGGGGCAGTATTATAGTAGTTATATTCTTGTACATAGGAGGAGTATTATAGTAGTTATATTCTTGTACATAGGGGCAGTATTATAGTATTTATATTCTTGTACATAGGGGCAGTATTATAGTCGTTATATTCTTGTACATAGGGAGCAGTATTATAGTAGCTATATTCTTGTACATAGGAGCAGTATTATAGTAGTTATATTCTTGTATATAGGAGCAGTATTATAGTAGTTATATTCTTGTACATAGGAGCAGTATTATAGTAGTTATATTCTTATACATAGGAGCAGTATTATAGTAGTTATATTCTTGTACATAGGGGGCAGTATTATAGTAGTTATATTCTTGTACATAGGAGGAGTATTATAGTAGTTATATTCTTGTACATAGGGGCAGTATTATAGTATTTATATTCTTGTACATAGGGGGCAGTATTATAGTAGTTATATTCTTGTACATAGGAGCAGTATTATAGTAGTTATATTCTTGTACATAGGGAGCAGTATTATAGTAGTTATATTCTTGTACATAGGGGCAGTATTATAGTAGTTATATTCTTATACATAGGAGCAGTATTATAGTAGTTATATTCTTGCACATAGGGGCAGTATTATAGTAGTTATATTCTTGTACATAAGGAGCAGTATTATAGTAGCTATATTCTTGTACATAGGAGCAGTATTATAGTAGTTATATTCTTGTATATAGGAGCAGTATTATAGTAGTTATATTCTTGTACATAGGAGCAGTATTATAGTAGTTATATTCTTGTACATAGGGAGCAGTATTATAGTAGTTATATTCTTGTACATAGGAGCAGTATTATAGTAGCTATATTCTTGTACATAGGAGCAGTATTATAGAAGTTATATTCTTGTACATAGGGAGCAGTATTATAGTAGTTATATTCTTGTACATAGGGGCAGTATTATAGTAGTTATATTCTTGTACATAGGGAGCAGTATTATAGTAGTTATATTCTTGTACATAGGAGCAGTATTATAGTAGTTATATTCTTGTGCATAGGAGCAGTATTATAGTAGTTATATTCTTGTACATAGGGAGCAGTATTTTAGTAGTTATATTCTTGTGCATATGAGCAGTATTATAGTAGTTATATTCTTGTGCATAGGGGCAGTATTATAGTAGTTATATTCTTGTACATAGGGAGCAGTATTATAGTAGTTATATTCTTGTACATAGGGTCAGTATTATAGTAGTTATATTCTTGTGCATAGGAGCAGTATTATAGTAGTTATATTCTTGTACATAGGGGCAGTATTATAGTAGTTATATTCTTGTACATAGGAGTAGTATTATAGTAGTTATATTCTGGTATATAGGAGCAGTATTATAGTAGTTATATTCTTGTACATAGGAGCAGTATTATAGTAGTTCTATTCTTGTACATAGGAGCAGTATTATAGTAGTTATATTCTTGTACATAGGGGGCAGTATTATAGTAGTTATATTCTTATACATAGTGGACAGTATTATAGTAGTTATATTCTTGTGCATAGGAGCAGTATTATAGTAGTTCTATTCTTGTACATAGGAGCAGTATTATAGTAGTTCTATTCTTGTACATAGGAGCAGTATTATAGTAGTTATATTCTTGTACATAGGAGCAGTATTATAGTAGTTATATTCTTGTACATAGGAGCAGTATTATAGTAGTTATATTCTTGTACATAGGGAGCAGTATTATAGTAGTTCTATTCTTGTACATAGGAGCAGTATTATAGTAGTTATATTCTTGTACATAGGAGCAGTATTATAGTAGTTATATTCTTGTACATAGGAGCAGTATTATAGTAGTTATATTCTTGTACATAGGGAGCAGTATTATAGTAGTTATATTCTTGTACATAGGAGCAGTATTATAGTAGTTATATTCTTGTGCATAGGAGCAGTATTATAGTAGTTATATTCTTGTACAAAGGGAGCAGTATTATAGTAGTTATATTCTTGTACATAGGAGCAGTATTATAGTAGTTATATTCTTGTACATAGGAGCAGTATTATAGTAGTTCTATTCTTGTACATAGGGAGCAGTATTATAGTAGTTCTATTCTTGTACATAGGAGCAGTATTATAGTAGTTATATTCTTGTACATAGGAGCAGTATTATAGTAGTTATATTCTTGTACATAGGAGCAGTATTATAGTAGTTATATTCTTGTACATAGGGAGCAGTATTATAGTAGTTATATTCTTGTACATAGGAGCAGTATTATAGTAGTTATATTCTTGTGCATAGGAGCAGTATTATAGTAGTTATATTCTTGTACATAGGGAGCAGTATTATAGTAGTTATATTCTTGTACATAGGGGCAGTATTATAGTAGTTATATTCTTGTACATAGGAGCAGTATTATAGTAGTTATATTCTTGTACATAGGAGCAGTATTATAGTAGTTATATTCTTGTACATAGGGGCAGTATTATAGTAGTTATATTCTTGTACATAGGGAGCAGTATTATAGTAGTTCTATTCTTGTACATAGGAGCAGTATTATAGTAGTTATATTCTTGTACATAGGGAGCAGTATTATAGTAGTTATATTCTTGTACATAGGAGCAGTATTATAGTAGTTATATTCTTGTACACAGGAGCAGTATTATAGTAGTTATATTCTTGTGCATAGGCGCAGTATTATAGTAGTTATATTCTTGCGCATAGGGGCAGTATTATAGTAGTCATATTCTTGTACATAGGGAGCAGTATTATAGTAGCTATATTGTTGTACATAGGAGCAGTATTATAGTAGTTATATTCTTGTATATAGGAGCAGTATTATAGTAGTTATATTCTTGTACATAGGAGCAGTATTATAGTAGTTATATTCTTGTACATAGGAGCAGTATTATAGTAGCTATATTCTTGTACATAGGAGCAGTATTATAGAAGTTATATTCTTGTACATAGGGAGCAGTATTATAGTAGTTATATTCTTGTACATAGGGAGCAGTATTATAGTAGTTATATTCTTGTACATAGGGAGCAGTATTATAGTAGTTATATTCTTATACATAGGGGGGCAGTATTATAATAGTTATATTCTTGTACATAGGGGGCAGTATTATAGTAGTTATATTCTTGTATATAGGAGCAGTATTATAGTAGTTATATTCTTGTACATAGGAGCAGTATTATAGTAGTTATAGTCTTGTACATAGGAGCAGTATTATAGTAGCTATATTCTTCTACATAGGAGCAGTATTATAGTAGTTATATTCTTGTACATAGGGAGCAGTATTATAGTAGTTATATTCTTGTACATAGGGGCAGTATTATAGTAGTTATATTCTTGTACATAGGGAGCAGTATTATAGTAGTTATATTCTTGTACATAGGGAGCAGTATTATAGTAGCTATATTCTTGTACATAGGAGCAGTATTATAGTAGTTATATTCTTGTATATAGGAGCAGTATTATAGTAGTTATATTCTTGTACATAGGAGCAGTATTATAGTAGTTATATTCTTATACATAGGAGCAGTATTATAGTAGTTATATTCTTGTACATAGGGGGCAGTATTATAGTAGTTATATTCTTGTACATAGGAGGAGTATTATAGTAGCTATATTCTTGTACATAGGGAGCAGTATTATAGTAGTTATATTCTTGTACATAGAGGCAGTATTATAGTAGTTATATTCTTGTATATAGGAGCAGTATTATAGTAGTTATATTCTTGTACATAGGAGCAGTATTATAGTAGTTATATTCTTGTACATAGGGGGCAGTATTATAGTAGTTATATTCTTGTACATAGGAGGAGTATTATAGTAGTTATATTCTTGTACATAGAGGCAGTATTATAGTAGTTATATTCTTGTATATAGGAGCAGTATTATAGTAGTTATATTCTTGTACATAGGGGCAGTATTATAGTAGCTATATTCTTGTAAATAGGAGCAGTATTATAGTAGTTATATTCTTGTACATAGGGAGCAGTATTATAGTAGCTATATTCTTGTACATAGGAGCAGTATTATAGTAGTTATATTCTTGTATATAGGAGCAGTATTATAGTAGTTATATTCTTGTACATAGGAGCAGTATTATAGTAGTTATATTCTTGTACATAGGAGCAGTATTATACCAGCTATATTCTTCTACATAGGAGCAGTACTATAGTAGTTATATTCTTGTACATAGGGAGCAGTATTATAGTAGTTATATTCTTGTACATAGGGGCAGTATTATAGTAGTTATATTCTTGTACATAGGGAGCAGTATTATAGTAGCTATATTCTTGTACATAGGAGCAGTATTATAGTAGTTATATTCTTGTATATAGGAGCAGTATTATAGTAGTTATATTCTTGTACATAGGAGCAGTATTATAGTAGTTATATTCTTATACATAGGAGCAGTATTATAGTAGTTATATTCTTGTACATAGGGGGCAGTATTATAGTAGTTATATTCTTGTACATAGGAGGAGTATTATAGTAGTTATATTCTTGTACATAGGGGCAGTATTATAGTATTTATATTCTTGTACATAGGGGCAGTATTATAGTCGTTATATTCTTGTACATAGGGAGCAGTATTATAGTAGCTATATTCTTGTACATAGAGGCAGTATTATAGTAGTTATATTCTTGTATATAGGAGCAGTATTATAGTAGTTATATTCTTATACATAGGAGCAGTATTATAGTAGTTATATTCTTGTACATAGGGGGCAGTATTATAGTAGTTATATTCTTGTACATAGGGAGCAGTATTATAGTAGTTATATTCTTGTACATAGAGGCAGTATTATAGTAGTTATATTCTTGTATATAGGAGCAGTATTATAGTAGTTATATTCTTATACATAGGAGCAGTATTATAGTAGTTATATTCTTGTACATAGGGGGCAGTATTATAGTAGTTATATTCTTGTACATAGGAGTATTATAGTAGCTATATTCTTGTACATAGGGAGCAGTATTATAGTAGTTATATTCTTGTACATAGAGGCAGTATTATAGTAGTTATATTCTTGTATATAGGAGCAGTATTATAGTAGTTATATTCTTATACATAGGAGCAGTATTATAGTAGTTATATTCTTGTACATAGGGGGCAGTATTATAGTAGTTATATTCTTGTACATAGGGAGCAGTATTATAGTAGTTATATTCTTGTACATAGAGGCAGTATTATAGTAGTTATATTCTTGTATATAGGAGCAGTATTATAGTAGTTATATTCTTATACATAGGAGCAGTATTATAGTAGTTATATTCTTGTACATAGGGGGCAGTATTATAGTAGTTATATTCTTGTACATAGGAGGAGTATTATAGTAGCTATATTCTTGTACATAGGGAGCAGTATTATAGTAGTTATATTCTTGTACATAGAGGCAGTATTATAGTAGTTATATTCTTGTATATAGGAGCAGTATTATAGTAGTTATATTCTTGTACATAGGGGCAGTATTATAGTAGCTATATTCTTGTAAATAGGAGCAGTATTATAGTAGTTATATTCTTGTACATAGGGAGCAGTATTATAGTAGCTATATTCTTGTACATAGGAGCAGTATTATAGTAGTTATATTCTTGTATATAGGAGCAGTATTATAGTAGTTATATTCTTGTACATAGGAGCAGTATTATAGTAGTTATATTCTTGTACATAGGAGCAGTATTATACCAGCTATATTCTTCTACATAGGAGCAGTACTATAGTAGTTATATTCTTGTACATAGGGAGCAGTATTATAGTAGTTATATTCTTGTACATAGGGGCAGTATTATAGTAGTTATATTCTTGTACATAGGGAGCAGTATTATAGTAGCTATATTCTTGTACATAGGAGCAGTATTATAGTAGTTATATTCTTGTATATAGGAGCAGTATTATAGTAGTTATATTCTTGTACATAGGAGCAGTATTATAGTAGTTATATTCTTATACATAGGAGCAGTATTATAGTAGTTATATTCTTGTACATAGGGGGCAGTATTATAGTAGTTATATTCTTGTACATAGGAGGAGTATTATAGTAGTTATATTCTTGTACATAGGGGCAGTATTATAGTATTTATATTCTTGTACATAGGGGCAGTATTATAGTCGTTATATTCTTGTACATAGGGAGCAGTATTATAGTAGCTATATTCTTGTACATAGGAGCAGTATTATAGTAGTTATATTCTTGTATATAGGAGCAGTATTATAGTAGTTATATTCTTGTACATAGGAGCAGTATTATAGTAGTTATATTCTTATACATAGGAGCAGTATTATAGTAGTTATATTCTTGTACATAGGGGGCAGTATTATAGTAGTTATATTCTTGTACATAGGAGGAGTATTATAGTAGTTATATTCTTGTACATAGGGGCAGTATTATAGTATTTATATTCTTGTACATAGGGGGCAGTATTATAGTAGTTATATTCTTGTACATAGGAGCAGTATTATAGTAGTTATATTCTTGTACATAGGGAGCAGTATTATAGTAGTTATATTCTTGTACATAGGGGCAGTATTATAGTAGTTATATTCTTATACATAGGAGCAGTATTATAGTAGTTATATTCTTGCACATAGGGGCAGTATTATAGTAGTTATATTCTTGTACATAAGGAGCAGTATTATAGTAGCTATATTCTTGTACATAGGAGCAGTATTATAGTAGTTATATTCTTGTATATAGGAGCAGTATTATAGTAGTTATATTCTTGTACATAGGAGCAGTATTATAGTAGCTATATTCTTGTACATAGGAGCAGTATTATAGAAGTTATATTCTTGTACATAGGGAGCAGTATTATAGTAGTTATATTCTTGTACATAGGGGCAGTATTATAGTAGTTATATTCTTGTACATAGGGAGCAGTATTATAGTAGTTATATTCTTGTACATAGGAGCAGTATTATAGTAGTTATATTCTTGTGCATAGGAGCAGTATTATAGTAGTTATATTCTTGTACATAGGGAGCAGTATTTTAGTAGTTATATTCTTGTGCATAGGAGCAGTATTATAGTAGTTATATTCTTGTGCATAGGGGCAGTATTATAGTAGTTATATTCTTGTACATAGGGAGCAGTATTATAGTAGTTATATTCTTGTACATAGGGTCAGTATTATAGTAGTTATATTCTTGTGCATAGGAGCAGTATTATAGTAGTTATATTCTTGTACATAGGGGCAGTATTATAGTAGTTATATTCTTGTACATAGGAGTAGTATTATAGTAGTTATATTCTGGTATATAGGAGCAGTATTATAGTAGTTATATTCTTGTACATAGGAGCAGTATTATAGTAGTTCTATTCTTGTACATAGGAGCAGTATTATAGTAGTTATATTCTTGTACATAGGGGGCAGTATTATAGTAGTTATATTCTTATACATAGTGGACAGTATTATAGTAGTTATATTCTTGTGCATAGGAGCAGTATTATAGTAGTTATATTCTTGTACATAGGAGCAGTATTATAGTAGTTCTATTCTTGTACATAGGAGCAGTATTATAGTAGTTATATTCTTGTACATAGGAGCAGTATTATAGTAGTTATATTCTTGTACATAGGAGCAGTATTATAGTAGTTATATTCTTGTACATAGGGAGCAGTATTATAGTAGTTCTATTCTTGTACATAGGAGCAGTATTATAGTAGTTATATTCTTGTACATAGGAGCAGTATTATAGTAGTTATATTCTTGTACATAGGAGCAGTATTATAGTAGTTATATTCTTGCACATAGGGAGCAGTATTATAGTAGTTATATTCTTGTACATAGGAGCAGTATTATAGTAGTTATATTCTTGTGCATAGGAGCAGTATTATAGTAGTTATATTCTTGTACATAGGGAGCAGTATTATAGTAGTTATATTCTTGTACATAGGAGCAGTATTATAGTAGTTATATTCTTGTACATAGGAGCAGTATTATAGTAGTTATATTCTTGTACATAGGGAGCAGTATTATAGTAGTTCTATTCTTGTACATAGGAGCAGTATTATAGTAGTTATATTCTTGTTCATAGGAGCAGTATTATAGTAGTTATATTCTTGTACATAGGAGCAGTATTATAGTAGTTATATTCTTGTACATAGGGAGCAGTATTATAGTAGTTATATTCTTGTACATAGGAGCAGTATTATAGTAGTTATATTCTTGTGCATAGGAGCAGTATTATAGTAGTTATATTCTTGTACATAGGGAGCAGTATTATAGTAGTTATATTCTTGTACATAGGGGCAGTATTATAGTAGTTATATTCTTGTACATAGGAGCAGTATTATAGTAGTTATATTCTTGTACATAGGAGCAGTATTATAGTAGTTATATTCTTGTACATAGGGGCAGTATTATAGTAGTTATATTCTTGTACATAGGGAGCAGTATTATAGTAGTTCTATTCTTGTACATAGGAGCAGTATTATAGTAGTTATATTCTTGTACATAGGGAGCAGTATTATAGTAGTTATATTCTTGTACATAGGAGCAGTATTATAGTAGTTATATTCTTGTACATAGGAGCAGTATTATAGTAGTTATATTCTTGTGCATAGGCGCAGTATTATAGTAGTTATATTCTTGCACATAGGGGCAGTATTATAGTAGTCATATTCTTGTACATAGGGAGCAGTATTATAGTAGTTATATTCTTGTATATAGGAGCAGTATTATAGTAGCTATATTGTTGTACATAGGAGCAGTATTATAGTAGTTATATTCTTGTATATAGGAGCAGTATTATAGTAGTTATATTCTTGTACATAGGAGCAGTATTATAGTAGTTATATTCTTGTACATAGGAGCAGTATTATAGTAGCTATATTCTTGTACATAGGAGCAGTATTATAGAAGTTATATTCTTGTACATAGGGAGCAGTATTATAGTAGTTATATTCTTGTACATAGGGAGCAGTATTATAGTAGTTATATTCTTGTACATAGGAGCAGTATTATAGTAGTTATATTCTTGTGCATAGGAGCAGTATTATAGTAGTTATATTCTTGTACATAGGGAGCAGTATTTTAGTAGTTATATTCTTGTGCATAGGAGCAGTATTATAGTAGTTATATTCTTGTGCATAGGGGCAGTATTATAGTAGTTATATTCTTGTACATAGGGAGCAGTATTTTAGTAGTTATATTCATGTACATAGGGGCAGTATTATAGTAGTTATATTCTTGTACATAGGGAGCAGTATTATAGTAGTTATATTCTTGTACATAGAGTCAGTATTATAGTAGTTATATTCTTGTGCATAGGAGCAGTATTATAGTAGTTATATTCTGGTATATAGGAGCAGTATTATAGTAGTTATATTCTTGTACATAGGAGCAGTATTATAGTAGTTCTATTCTTGTACATAGGAGCAGTATTATAGTAGTTATATTCTTGTACATAGGGGGCAGTATTATAGTAGTTATAGTCTTATACATAGTGGACAGTATTATAGTAGTTATATTCTTGTGCATAGGAGCAGTAATATAGTAGTTATATTCTTGTACATAGGAGCAGTATTATAGTAGTTATATTCTTGTACATAGGAGCAGTATTATAGTAGTTATATTCTTGTACATAGGGAGCAGTATTATAGTAGTTATATTCTTGTACATAGGAGCAGTATTATAGTAGTTATATTCTTGTACATAGGAGCAGTATTATAGCAGTTATATTCTTGTACATAGGAGCAGTATTATAGTAGTTATATTCTTGTACATAGGGAGCAGTATTATAGTAGTTATATTCTTGTACATAGGAGCAGTATTATAGTAGTTATATTCTTGTACATAGGAGCAGTATTATAGTAGTTATATTCTTGTGCATAGGAGCAGTATTATAGTAGTTATATTCTTGTACATAGGGAGCAGTATTATAGTAGTTATATTCTTGTGCATAGGAGCAGTATTATAGTAGTTATATTCTTGTACATAGGGAGCAGTATTATAGTAGTTCTATTCTTGTACATAGGAGCAGTATTATAGTAGTTATATTCTTGTGCATAGGAGCAGTATTATAGTAGTTATATTCTTGTACATAGGGAGCAGTATTATAGTAGTTATATTCTTGTGCATAGGAGCAGTATTATAGTAGTTATATTCTTGTACATAGGGAGCAGTATTATAGTAGTTATATTCTTGTACATACAGGGCAGTATTATAGTAGTTATATTCTTGTGCATAGGAGCAGTATTATAGTAGTTATATTCTTGTACATAGGGGACAGTATTATAGTAGTTATATTCTTGTACATAGGAGCAGTATTATAGTAGTTATATTCCTGTACATAGGGGGCAGTATTATAGTAGTTATATTCTTGTACACAGGGGCAAAATTAACAAAACCAGATCTAATGTAGAATACTGATTACTGCACTACTGGAGATTACATTGTGTGTTTCTCCTCTTTACAGATGGGCCCTTGGCTCGGTGTTGGGGGTCCGGCTCGGTGCGTCTCTATATATCACTGTCTGTGTCCCATTGCGGAGAGCTCAGCTGTTCTCATCCAGCTGTAATTCTCACGGCTCAGTGCCGGGACGTCCATCCATCTCTCTGAGCTTCCACTTCCCACATAAACACAATCCTCTAATGTTCTGGGTTCATTACTTTGATATTACTAATGGTCAATGGTCTCATTGCTCGGAGGAATCTATTAAGCCCCCTCCGCTTATCCCATCACTTGCACCTGCGAAAGAGACATCAGTAATGGAGAAAATATAAAAGAATTTCTGTTCACGGCTGATGGATTTTTGGGACTAAAATGTGGAGTAAAAATAGTTCCGTTTAAAATAAAAAAAAAGTAGAATGAAGGATTGTGCACGTGTTTCCACTTTACAGCCGCTATCTCTGTACGTTCTGCACGATCCCGTCCCCTCCCGTTCCACTTGGCTCTGCTGCCATCGGGCCTGGATCCTCCAGCAATCATGGCGGCCGTGACAAGGCGCAGCGAGCAGACCTTCCAGGGATGCATGGCGTACGATTGTTACCGTGCCAGGCGTTTGCACACAGCCAGATGGGGACTCGCTAATGAGATAAATCAGTTTTGTCAGCTTCTAATTGGTTTTCCTCTCACAGACTCCGAGATTACAAACAATGAACCAGGCAAAGAAAGGGTCAACGACGAGAGACGAGCGACAGATGTAAGGAGCGAAAATCCTAGAATCTGCTGAGAAAACGGGGAGATCCGGCAGCCGCAGATCTGACCACAGACTTAGGATGGTCATTTAGTCACCAGCGAGCCAGCATGGTGCCTCCACCTGTAACAAGCGCTTCACTAAAGTCTGCCCCAAGACGTCACTCGCTAGAGGAACCCAAGGGAACGTTTCACCAAAAGCCACTCCTCAATGATACCAGCTAAAGGCAATCACAGTGCATGCTTCACTAAAGGCCACCCTTGGACTGGCTTCACTAAAGGCCACCCTTGGACTGGCTTCACTAAAGGCCACCCTTGGACTGGCTTCACTAAAGGCCACCCTTGGACTGGCTTCACTAAAGGCCACCCTTGGACTGGCTTCACTAAAGGCCACCCTTGGACATGACTAATGTAAGGACCTAGAAAGACCTAATTAAAAGCCACCCATCTGCGTACTTCACTAAAGGCCACCCTCGGACTGGCTTCAGTCAAGGCCACCCTTGGACATGACTAGTGTAAAGACCACCCCTCTGCGTACTTCACTAAAGACCACCTTTTAATCGAACACTGCCTTTAGAAAGGCCTAAAAAAAAAACACATGCTTCACTAAAGACCACCCTTGTATACAAATTGCCTGAGGCTACTCCTTAGAAAGCCCTAAATAAAGACCACCCCTGAATATGTTTCACTAAAGGCCACTGCTTTAGAAATGCCTAAAATAAAATCACTTATAGACATGCTTCACTAAAGGCCACCCACTTCGAAAAGCCACAAGAGAAGATCGCTATGCATATGCTGCACTAAAGTCCACCCCTGGACATGACTGGCCTTAGGCCACCCTATAGAATGGCCTAAATAGAGGCTACCTCCGTGCAGGCTTCACTAAAGGCCGTGCTTGAACATGCTTCACTAAATGTCACCCCACATGTGAGAATTGTTAGTGATTAGACTCTATAATCCTGACTACACAATGACTTGTCACCTGGCTGAAGACTTCACAATGGACGTGAAGGGGTTAACAGACTGGTTGAGATGTATCCGACAGAGTTAGTGACCCCGGTTCACGCTATGAGAGACGGAGGGTGCGGTGCGCAGAATTATAAACAGGGCTGAGATCTCCTGTCTGCTCCAATATTCTTCACCCCGTCCATCCCTCCGAAATAACTGATGTGTGCGACGGCGCCGAAACCAGGGGAGCGAATACAAATGAAGAAAACAAATAGCTGAACGGCAAATAAAAGGGTTACAGACTGCATCCCGAAGGCTCCCGAAAATGATTGCTCAATTATACCGCCATACAGTGTACAGGTAACTATGCCGTACAATGTTTACTTATCAGAGTCATACTCTCTCACTATAGCAGTGACCTAAAAATACGGTTATACTGTGCGCGCCATCACATGCTGAAAAAATAATACACTGCCAGTGAGTCAACACCACCACATAGTGATCAAATAATACCGCCATACAGTGTACAGTTAACTATGCAGTATAATGGTTACTTAGCATCATACTGTCAAATAATACCGCCATACAATGTACAGATAACTATACCGTTTAATGGTTACTTACCAGCGTCATACTGTCAATATAACACTGAAGTCAAAAGGTACTGCTATATTGTGTACAGTGCCACCATCACATACTGAAGAAATAATATACTGTCAGTAAGTCAACACCACCACATAGTGATCAAATAATACCACCATACAGTGTACAGATAACTATGCAGTATAATGGTTACTTAGCATCATACTGTCAAATAATACCGCCATACAATGTATAGATATCTATACCGTTTAATGGTTACTTACCAGCGTCATACTGTCGATATAACACTGACTTCAAAAGGTACTGCTATATTGTGTACAGTGCCACCATCACATACTGAAAAAATAATACACTACCAGTGAGTCAACACCACGACATAGTGATCAAATAATACCACCATACAATGCTCAGTTATCAGCGTCATACATTGCTAATATAACACTAACCTAAAATCAATGCTATAATCTAAGCTGCTATCATACACTGCAAAAATAATATACTGTCAGTGAGTCGATAGCAACATACAGTGCTCAAATAATACTGCCATACAGTGTACAGAAAACTATACCAGAGGGCTTAGTAATCAGTGCCATGCCAGACTACACATGCTAATACAACACTAGCTAAAATACAACAGCATACCATGTAAATCCATCACACACTGCAAAAATAATATACCGTCAGTGAGAAAATACCATTGTACGATACATAAATAATACTGCCAGAAATTGACAAATTATACCAGGTACAGTGTTATCATCATACACTGAAAAATTAATATACTGTCAGTGAGTATATACCACCATACAGTGCTCAAATAATATACAGCCATACAGTGTACAGAAAACTATACCGTATAGTGCTTAGTTATCAGTGGAATACACTGTCAATGTAACACCTACCTAAAAAATAATGCTATACCATGTACAGCCATCAAACACTGCAAAAATAATATAGTGTCAGATAGGGAGTAAATACCACAATACAGTGCATAAATAATACCGCCAGACAATGACAAAGTAAAAAATAATGCAATACAAAGTCTGAAAAAAGCTGCTTCACTAGTAGAATTATGATTTGTGGTGTTCAGAAGCCTCAGATGTCAAGCAGCCCTCCAGCAGGGGTCTCTGATACCCCTAAGGCCAAAAGGTTAGGATGGTCCCTAAAGTGGTTGTCACCCTCCTGACTCTTATGGCTGTTACTGAGAACAATACCTACGATACAGGTGAAAGGCGATGGTAGCAGTAACATTAATACCGCACGGTGTGCACCTGGCATTATCACAGGGGGCTGTGCCCTTTACTCCTGGGCACATTTTGCTTTCTGGCCTTCACCATCATCAGAATTGGACGTCCCTGATCTGCGGAGATTTTCCGCCCGGAGGGTAATAAGTCTGGGTCACAGCATCGTGTCCAGAAATCCCAAAATACCGATCAGACGGTGCAGAGAGCAAAGCTCTGGTATTTAAAGAACAGAAGCAGCAAAGAATAAAACTTCATGAATATTTCATCTTCCAGTGCGGAGAAGAGGGGCCGCTCTGTACGAGTCCCGCAGCCATCTGCCTGCTGCTCAGAGATATATATATATATAGAATAGAAATCTCAGCACATCTCCCAGGAACTGTCTGATCCCCGCTCGTCAGTGTGCACGGGGCTGTACGTTCAGATAAGCGGCGCCTCTGCTGACACCACAGGATCGGGGGGGGGGGGGGGGTTACAGCAATGAGGACCCTTCTGTAGTGAACAGTTACATGATCTCCACTGTCACTTATGTTACAAAGTAACGCAGCTCACCTTCTACAGGGTCGAGTGCACAGTGCCAGTAGGGCAGCGCGTAAAGCCCCTACAATTATACAGCTCTAGGGACTCTGTTAGCCACCAGCTACACATAGAAGCAATGCCCAGTGATGACCCAGCTTTCCCCAAACCCTGAATGTCACTTTATCCTTAGGAACATATCACTGAACAACTAGGAATTGGCCTTTTTTTTAGGTTGTTAAAAATTCTTTCTTAAAAGGTTTCATGGCTGCTTTATTCTCCAAACAGCGCCACTCCCATCCTCAGGTTGTGACTGGTATTGCAGCTCATCTCTATTGCAGTAAATGGAGCCGAGCTGCAATACCACACACAACCTGTGGACAGGTGTGGCGCTGTTTTTAGAAGAAAGTAGCTGTTTTTCTAATCCTGTACAAGCCCTTTAAAAGTTACCCTGGGGACTGTCATGTAATACATCCTGTAATGCTGCCACATACTCTTTGCGCAGTCATCATTACCTCATATGAGTACAAGCAGAAGAATGTGATATAACCGCCATAATGGCCAAGAGAGTGTAATACGCAATATTTCCTGCACGCTGAGCTTTCTGGAAAGGAATGAATTAAATCTGCGGCCTAATGAGGACACCGCCCTCGAGGGCTGTTTAGATTTCTTCTAACGAGATGGATGTTTTCAGCATATTCCTACCAAGATAAAAATATAGAAGCAGGTAGACTACGAGGGCAGTATTATATAAGGTCTGCTCATTTAAAGGGAAAGATCATATCATTGTCACCTTCTATAATATGGTAGAAGGTGTAGTTAGAGGTCTCAGCACTTTATCCATCTTTCCACACAACATTCCATACAGCTGTGCACTTATCTCTCTATACTGCACTCTATACAGCACTCTACACAGCACTCTACACAGCACTCTACACAGCTGTGCACTTATCTCTCTATACTGCACTCTACACAGCACTCTACACAGCACTCTACACAGCATTCCATACATCTGTGCACTTATCTCTCTATACTGCACTCTATACAGAACTCTACACAGCACTCTACACAGCATTCCATACAGCTGTGCACTTATCTCTCTATACTGCACTCTACACAGAACTCTACACAGCACTCTACATAGCATTCCATACAGCTGTGCACTTATCTCTCTATACTGCACTCTATACAGAACTCTACACAGCACTCTACATAGCACTCTACATAGCATTCCATACAGCTCTGCACTTATCTCTCTATACTGCACTCTACACAGAACTCTACACAGCACTCTACACAGCATTCCATACAGCTGTGCACTTATCTCTCTATACTGCACTCTACACAGCACTCTACACAGCACTCTACACAGCATTCCATACAGCTGTGCACTTATCTCTCTATACTGCACTCTATACAGCACTCTATACAGCTGTGCACTTATCTCTATACTGCACTCTATACAGCACTCTACACTGCACTCTACACTGCACTCTATACAGCACTCTACACAACATTCCATACAGCTGTGCACTTAGTTCTCTACACTGCTCTCAATACAGCACTCTATACAGCACTCTACACAACATTCCATACAGCTGTGCACTTATCTCTCTATACTGCACTCTATACAGCACTCTACACAGCTGTGCACTTATCTCTATACTGCACTCTATACAGCACTCTACACTGCACTCTATACAGCACTCTACACAGCATTCCATACAGCTGTGTACTTAGCTCTCTACACTGCACTCTATACAGCATTCCATACAGCTGTGCACTTATCTCTCTATACTGCACTCTATACAGCACTCTATACAGCTGTGCACTTATCTCTATACAGCACTCTACACTGCAAGCTATACAGCACTCTACACAGCATTCCATACAGCTGTGTACTTAGCTCTCTACACTGCACTCTATACAGCATTCCATACAGCTGTGCACTTATCTCTCTATACTGCACTCTATACAGCACTCTATACATCTGTGCACTTATCTCTATACTGCACTCTATACAGCACTCTACACTGCATTCTATACAGCACTCTATACAGCACTCTACACAACATTCCATACAGCTGTGCACTTAGTTCTCTACACTGCTCTCAATACAGCACTCTATACAGCACTCTACACAGCATTCCATACAGCTGTGCACTTAGCACTCTACACTACACTCTATACAGCACTCTACACAACATTCCATACAAAAATGTGAATTAGAGCAGAGTTTAGAGTTGCACACTATAGATACATATATCAAGAAAGGTAAACATAAACCATCCATGATGCAACCCACTCATTGGATATATATATCTTTGGCCAATCGTTGAAAAAACTATAAATAGGAGAGTGCCGAAGCAAAAAACAACGATCACATGGCCATGATATGAAAAGCGTATATAGACTTTATTTAAACATTTATTTGCATACAGAAAAATAGAGCAGAATGTCAGGAAGACAAATGGGTACCAAATCATCATACAGTTAATAAAAACATGAATAAAAACAAGCAGGTAACACATAAGATGCAGGTGTCATGTCTCACCACTAATTTCCTCGCTATTATCAAGTATTAAGAGACCATAGCAAATATATGAAGAGGGACACCCCGAGGAAAATCAATATATATTATAAATAGCCATATCCCAAGGTGAACATTACATATCCTTATGGTCTCACATAGTCAGCAGTTTAAACATAATTACCTAGGTGGGAGGCTGAGAACCCGCACGATACGTGCTTCCCCGACGCGCGTTTCGGCGCTGTTGCCTTTCTCAAGGGGACAACATTCCATACAGTTGTGTACTTATCTCTCAATACAGCACTCTATACAGCACTCTACACAACATTCCATACAGCCCTGTACTTAGCTCTCTACACTGCACTCTATACAGCACTCTATACAACATTCCATACAGCTCTGTACTTAGCATTCTAGACAGCTCTCTACAAAGCTCTCTATAGAGCAATCTATAATCTATACAGTTCTCTGCACAGCAGTCTATACAGCTCTGTACTTAGCACTCTACCCAGCAC
Source organism: Phyllobates terribilis (assembly GCF_046119375.1). Lineage (NCBI taxonomy): Eukaryota > Metazoa > Chordata > Amphibia > Anura > Dendrobatidae > Phyllobates > Phyllobates terribilis. Next base: position 377,193,234 of record NW_027362768.1, on the reverse strand, counting down.
TCTATACTGCTCTTTACACAGCACTCCATACAGCTTTCTTGACAGCACTCTACACTGCTCTCAATAAAGCACTTTATGCCGCTCTCTACTCAGCACTCTATACAGCTCTCTATATACCAATACTGTACAGAATACTCTGTAAAGATCTCTATACCGCACTCTTACCACCCTCTACATAGCCTACTATACAGTCTCTCAGCGTCGCTCTGACCCAATAACTTCCGACAAGCCTACAACCTGCAGTAACCCTCGCTCCACCATACTGCTGCACGACCAGCTCTACCCTCACCTACTGTATCCTCACCCATCCCTTGTAGACTGTGAGCCCCTGCGGGCAGGGTCCTCGCTCCACCATACCGCTGCACGACCAGCTCTACCCTCACCTACTGTATCCTCACCCATCCCTTGTAGACTGTGAGCCCTCGCGGGCAGGGTCCTCGCTCCACCATACCGCTGCACGACCAGCTCTACCCTCACCTACTGTATCCTCACCCATCCCCTGTAGATTGTGAGCCCTCGCGGGCAGGGTCCTCGCTCCTCCTGTACCAGTCGCTGTCACATTGTGTTCAAGATTATTGTAAGTGTATTTTCTACGTATACCGCCTTTTTCACATGTAAAGTGCCATGAAATAAATGGCGCTATAATAATAAAAAATAATAATAATAATAACTTGTATTTTATTCATCAGACATCGTGTTCAATGTGACAGATATGAGGCAGAACCTGTATTTTCTTCCTCATCAGTTATATAGAACGTTTTTTCAGCGCAGTAATGGGAGTTATTTCGGTCGTATATTACACGCAGGTCGTTATAAATCTTCGGTTCTGGTTCTATCTTCTCTGTATTAATGATAAGAGGGAAACTCCGGAGCGAACAATCCCGTGCGCACAGCCCACCCTTCATACAGCTACAGGGTCCTAGGTCCATACTGACATAACTTGTACTAGTGCTCATATGAATAAACTCGGGGGGGGGGGGGAGCACTATCCTCACTATGAGGCCAGGTGAGCCCCCAACTCCAGGCTTGGTTCGCGGACCCTCATCGCCCCCTATGAGTAGAATCTGTATATGTACACAGCAATATACAGACTTTCTACCTATATCTGTCACTCAGGACTCAGATAGCTGAGTGACAACCAGTGTTTGAGTTATAATGTCGCCATATTGGTTGTCAGCCAGAGATACTAGCTCCAAACAACTTCATATAGGACCCCAATTGATAAAAAAGAGGGGGAGTTATGGCACTTTCTTTGTCCATTATCCTTCCCCTGCCGAATCATCTGAACCGTGTTCTGCCCGGGCCCGTTATAGAAGATGGCAGCGCTCTGGCCCCCACTATCTAATCTCCATCCTCAGGCGCCACAATCCTGCGGGCCGCACTTTCTCCTCTCCGAAATCTAGGAAAGGATTTGCATATTTAGTGTCGCTGTTCAAAGGGTTGAGATGCCGGATCGGATCTGCGGAGCGTTCTGTAGCTGAACATAAACCTGTCCGCAGTAAGAGCAGACCTCAGTGACTGCTGCACTACAGACGCCCCAAAAGGGGGGACAATATGAGCCATCTGCATTCACCACCCCAGTCCTGGAGTTATATCCCAGTTTGGGAAAGCTGGAGGAGAAGCAATATGGCCGCCCACGGGTCTCATTGGGGTCGTCACCAAACAGCACCTCAATTTCCAGCCCCCTGGTGACAAAAGCGACTTGCAAGTGTGGCCCCCAGGATCACCTCCTCACTGGGGTCCTTGTCACCGTACACAACCAGACACACACTCCCCACTCACGTCTCCACGTACTCTATTGCCTTGTGCCCCATAAATGTTTCCCGCTGCCATATAAGAGCTTTTATAGGATTAGAAGCCCCATAAAGATTTCAAGGCGCAAGCGATCAATGCGCCAGATATACCTGATGTAGTAGGGGGCTGGGAAGGTGACGATTGCCCCTCCGCTGGCCCCATAAAGTGTTCTCCCAATATCAGAAGACTGTCACTTCCACTTCCAAATAGAAAACAGGTGTGAACAGGTGCTTACTAAGAGTAGCCATCTCCATATATAACTAACAAAGTATCACTCTGTAGCGCTATACTATGCAAACATGAAATATATGAAATTTGAATGGCATTACTGCTGTAGAAATAGGAAAAAAATGAGAATATTTAGCTCATAAATTGGCCAATTCATGTATACCCAGCAGCCGCAATAAGGGGATTCCCTCTGCTGGGACCTATCCTAATGGGACTACTCTCATGGGCTGATAGCCTACATTTATATGGGAAAGTAGGATCCTTCTGTGATTGAAGCCGCCAGATACTTTGTTAGTTATAAAGTGTTCTCCTGTCATGTCAATCTTAGTCAGTGGAGAATACCTGGTTGGGCTGATCCTCTCCTATTCCTCCTGGAAATTACTAAACTGACAGCTGGTTGCTACCATTCTTTCTGTCTAATGGGTGTATCCCCCTACACATTCTATCATTATCCAATCAGAACAGACTCTGCAGCAAAACCCCCCCAAAAAACAATGACAAGGCGAATGGTAACATCATTCCTTTCACAGATATATTTTTACCTTTACATGAAGAATAACAGAGGGATGTAAGTTTCTGAAGTTTTTATAAAGTTTTAACATCGATTTTCTTGCATTTTGCTGATAAATGTTAATTTAAGATAATGCACGGCATACACGCGGTTTAGTTTTCGGTGCTTTTTTGGGGCTTTTTATCCAAAGGATGTAGGAAATGACAATAAGTAAAAAAAAAAAAACGCCACAAAGTGCATCATTAAAACCACCATAAAACAAGCATCGTACCCTTAAAAAAAAACATTGTCGTTTTATGATAAAAGTGTGACGGGGCCAATATTTCGGCCTTTACTTTACAGTTGTGGGTGCAGCCGGACGGGTGACCACCTCCAAAAACTTAGAGGACGATGGAAGCCAGGACGTTCCCCCTGGAAAGTAAATCATTTTGTTTCTATTACTTTCTAAAACTTTACAACTCCCAATTTTCAAAATCTCTGCTTGCTTTCAATTAGGCCAACAGACCTGACACTTGTCACAGCTGAAGGTTTGCTACAATTATTTCCAGTCTATACAATCCTCTGTGAGCTGAACAATCCTGATCTCCAGGCTGATGATACATTGTAACAAACTATCAGGACAGGAGATTTGTGCTGATGTATTCAGCTCATAGAGGATTGTCTAGGCTGGATGCAATTGTAACAAATGCTCAGCTGTGGAAGTGAATAACTTAATTTGCTAGCAGCAAGCAGAGATCTTGAAACCAGTGAGGAATTGTATCATAGCGAACCTGAATCATTATTGCATTTGCGCATTTTTGGTGAAGTTGTAGGTGTTTTTCGCTTCTTCTTTTAATGTGTTCACCTGTGAATTGTTTTTTTCTTAGTCATTTTGGGCAGGGATTGGGGTTTCCGGATGTTTTCGGCCGAGTCATCAATTTTGACCTTTTAAAATGTCTCAAATAAAGCCCTCCAGCGCTGAAATGAGTTTTGTACTTTTTGTAAAATTTGATACATATTAGTAGTAAATGTGATTTTTTTTACACTAAAAAGTTGCAAACAAGGTTAAAGACAAAAAAAAAAGAAGTATTTTTGATATTTCCATAAACCCAGAAACCCTCGTTAATGATCTTCTGGTCACAGAAAGGAACCGACAGATGGACAAGGACAACTCTCCCCACCATTGTCTGCCGGCTCAGGAGGGGGAGGGGAGGCATCTATAGGTGCTTGGATTAGAATTTCTAATCTCCAAATTCAGACATAAAGTTCAGCTCCCGGCTGTGAACTTTCTTCATAACTCGGGGGGCTCAGACGAGGGGAGATCTAATTGGAACCACTAATGAAGCTCCTCAGAAGGTGCAGCACAGAATACTGGGGGTCCGCTTGTCAATGTGATCCAACATGCCGTGTTACCCAGTCAACCGGAGAAACTTTCTGTCACCATAGCGACTCCGTAATGAGGGTCCTGAAGCTGAAAGTCCATGGAAAGTTTTTCTAACATTCTATTCAGCCATGTCCAGGGTATCTTGGCGGGCTGACAACTACTGATGGACCACCCTTACAGCCCCCAGTTCTCTTCTGAGCAGATATAATTTCACTGCTATACAAAGTGACATCATCTTGCTTCAGGTGTCAGTATTACTGCAGTGCTGGCATTATATTCATAAACCAAGTAATAAGTACGGAATTCACACAGTAGAGGGGATTTCAAGACTTTTCAATAAAATGTATCTATGAAACAAGGCTCTATGGAGGTAATAAAAGTTATCAGGTTCCTTCTCTCCAACCTGGAAAATGGGACTAAGGCCACGGCCCCACTATCAGTATTTGGTCAGTATTCAGTCAGTATTTTTTCTCAGAAGTGGGAGCAAAAACCATGTGAGGAACAATCAGAGAAAAGGTATAATAGAAACAAGTCACCAATTCTGCATTTATCACCCGCTCCTGGTTTTGTCTCCCACTCCTGAGAAAAAATACTGACCGAATACTGACCAAATACTGATAGTGGGGCTGTGGTCTAATGATGAAAATATCAGGAGATGTCTCTGGGCGGAAATGTCTGCGGGAGGTAAGACATTCAATACAGCAATATAGAGCAAAATGGAAGACGAAGGAGAAGAGCGTACCGCTACATGATCTACAGGATAAAATCTGCTCGCTGCTGGGCAAGAACAGAGAAACTCTGCCAAAAAGTGGAAAATCCCCAGTAAATAAGGTCCTTCATCGGCCTCCAGAATTCCCACCGGACAGTAAAAGAGACCCCTAGACTAATACTTACTGGGGATGATATTACTTCATGGAGCGATATACCTCATAGTAAGGTCCCCCATACATTGTCCAAAATTCAAGCAGTGCTGCAGTGTAAAGTAATAGGGAAAGAGATAAATTCATCGGCTGAATTTGTGCTTATACACAGCAACCAATCTAAACAAGCAGTGCTGCAGTATTAAGCAGGGAGGGGGGGAGAAATGTCAGCTCATCTGCTGGAATTAAATATATACACAGCAGGCCAATATGAACTAGCAGTGCTGCAGTGTAAAGTATAGGGGAGGGAGAAAAGACTTCTCATCTAATATGAACAAGCAGAACTGCATTGTAAAGTATAGGGGAATGAGAAAGTCAGCTCATCCACTGAATTTTTGCTTAAACGCAGCAGCCAATCTGAGGAAGCAGTGCTGCAGTGTAAATTATAGGGGAGAAGGACTGGTCGGCTAATTTGATGTACTAGAAGTTAAAAACAGCAGCCAACCAGGACAATTAGTGAGGGATAAATGTCTGCTGACCTTATGCCTATACACAGCAGCCAATTGGAACAGGCAGTGCTGCAGTATAAAGCATAGAAGCACAAAACAGTTGCTCAAGGTTGCATATTATTTATTATATACAGCTGATAATCCAGAATCTCACAATCTGCACCTGTCTGGACCCATTGATGCATGATTAAAGACTTTTTTTTTTTTTTTTTTTTTTTTTTTACAGCAGGGACACCAAGGCCTTGCCTTGTGCAGCCATATAAAAGCTAAACCTGCAGCCGCAGCCCCCTCCTCCCGGGCAGAGACCATCAACTAAAAGCGGGATTATTCGTCCCTCGGGCTCCAGCTCTGGAGATACAAATGAATCAGCCGCCAACGAGCGCATCTGAGCGGCCTGCAGATTGTCCACAGGCTGCACTAATGCGTCTGGCCCGCGCCTCATTAGTATTGATTAAGCCACAAAATAGCTGCATGCCCCCCCCCCGGACCAGGGATGGGGTCCCTTTAAGATGGCCATCTCTAATGTTTGAAGTTTGAGAGCCCCCACAATCCAGGGAATGAGGGGATCCTCCGTGTCTGTGGACAGACGCATCAAACCTTCATATTCAGGTGACTGAGAGTAATAAGAACCTCTGGTCTGAACACGGGATCAGCATTTTGTGGGTTCTCCCATCCTGGAGTGACAATGTTGTCTGCCCTAAAGCTTCTGGGCCAAGAGTGAACTTGTCACTAACACTGATGACAAGTTAAAGGGGTTGTCTGGTGTCTGAAGCCCCTTTTTGGTGATGTTTGGAGGGGCCGAGATGTCATTCTATGAGCCCACCCACTGATTATAATGGATGACCCTGTCGTGCATCGCTTCCCTCTACTCCCACCACAAGCAGCTGTCAATGATGACATGCCTATGAGGGGGGGTCTATGTGATGAGCTATAGTGGCCCCTTTAATGGAGCCATTAGACGTACAAATATCTGCGCAATTTGTGTCCGATCAGACCAAGCACTGTTGTATATAAATGGATAAAAGGAGTCAGTCAGCGAAAACTGAGCATATAGACTAAGCGCACAGACGTGTAGGGGATATTGCCCCCATAATAGCTCCACTAGTGCTCCAATCAGTGCCTCCTCCACAGAAACTGAACGTTAATCTCTTATGCTAATTAGGTGCCCAGTGCAATCTGGGTGTGGCCAATGGGGCTCAGCGCACCATTCCAACCACTGGTTTTGCATGTTCCCGCCTCCTTTACTGATGATTGACACCACTGGCTTGCCTGAGCTTTCCTTACAGACAGAGCACACTGCAGGCAAGCGCTGTCAGTCACCAGAAACTCTGAGACTCTGCACTTAAATACACCTTTGCATTTGTACATGTGTTTTTACAGGCTCCACATAAAACCCCAAAGGGTAAAAATGCACCAAAAAACTAGTAAAATTGCATTTACTCGAACTGTAAGGGTATGTGCACACTATCCGGAGCCGCTGCGGGTTTGACGCTGTGTGTTATGCTTCTTTTAACGCACATGAAGTTCTGGAAAAATCCTGATCATGTGCACAGATCTTGTAAAATCTCATAGAAAATGCTGGAATAAGGTTTGCAATGCGTTTTTGGAGCCAATTCCGTGCAGATTTACCGCATCAAAAACGCATAAAAAACGCACCGTGTGCACATACACTAAAGGTGTGTTCGAACTGAGTTTGTTTGTTTTTTTGCTGAGTTTTCTGGGCGGAAACTCTCCAATTAAAACTCGGCAAAACCCCCAAAAAAACCTCAGTGTATACACTTTTTTTTAATGCAGGAGTTTTTGTGCACAAAAAAAAAGGGGACACTACATGGAACACAGCCTAAGACTACGTTCTCACAATGAGTTTTTGGTGAGATTTTTACTCTGTATATTTTCGAAAATAAATGCAAGAAACCTATTTTAAATTAATGGATGTAGAAAATCTGCAACATCAAAAAAGCTCATGGTGGGAACGTAGCCTTATTAGGGGTCGGGACGAGATTCGCAGATTATCGGCTTCTGCAAAGATGTGGGAAAACGCTTGTTCACTCGGCGACTGGATCGGTCATGTCTGCATTAAAATCGTCGTTCTTGGCAGCGCATCGTCCTGAGTAATCTGTAGACGTGCTGCCGATAAGATGCTGTCACCTGTGCGCAGAACGATCTTAGTAATGATCTTTCTGTGCACAGAGAGTTCTGGTCTGAACAGAAGGCAGAAGATTGGCAGTCGTTCAATGGCTGCGGTCAGGTCGACTAAATGGACCCCAACCCGGGCCAACGTCATAATCTGTGAGACCGGTCCCGTTGGTCGGAGACCAGTGTGTGTGATCCCATTGTAAGACCACATGGCCGGTCGCGGGGAGCGCCGCTCTTGCATGACATCAGAATATAGTGCGCTGAAGATACATTTTGAGAGCCGCAAACTTCAACTGGCGATTATCTTACAAAACACTCACTAGATGCCCTGTAATAACTTGCTGCTATGCAGGAAAATTCCTTTAATTCAGCATCTAATAATCCCACATCCACATAGACCCAGGTGGTCGAGGGTCTTAACTGCCAGGGTGTCTCTGGGGGCTCAGCCCTTCTAAAAATCTGAGTGACAACTACATGCAGATTTGATCACGGGTTTGTTGTCAGACACCAGCCCAGGTTCAGAATAGAGAAGACGTGCACCAGAAGATATTAGATAAATCGTATTTTATAGGACAAGGTTAAATTCCAAACAAAATGACCGGTCCTGGAGCAAAAGTCCTCCTATGTGATACAGACACCAGTCCGGGACTTATCTGGGCCAATACTCATGGGGGGTCTGGAGGTGCAATGAAGATTCACTGAGTAAGGCCTGGACTCCTCCCTTGACTCCCTCCCTCTGACATTGTATTTCGCCTTTGCTTCTTGGCGAGTCGCTTCTCTTTCCTAGAGCCGTTGTAGTTTCATCTGCCAATTTCTGCCCACGCATGCGACCTCTGCGCTGTATCATTTAGATGTTACTCAAGAAGAACTAATGAAAGGGAGACAACCGGGAAACCAAAATACACCCCCGACACCCCCCCCCCCAAACATATCCGTCCCAAAATCATCCACTTCTGACAGCATGTAGCCATATGCGACTCTGGAGAAACTCTGACAACCAATATAACCGCTATTACGGATTCTGCGGACATTGTCACTCGCTTCTCTGGTGATCTGAATGACAAATACATCACAGATCCATTCATCGCTCTTATCCAGGCACAGGCTTGGACTAGCCCACAGGAGAACAGGAGAATCCTCCGATGGGCCCCGATGCCAGAGTGGGCCACCACCCTCTTATAGGAGCAGTACTTGGCACAATAGACTTGATTCACTATGTACAGACAAAGGCAGCATCTTATTTATTTAAGTTTATTGCTATAGAAATTTGTGAATGAGGATAAAGTCATATTTTCAAGTAGCAGAAAAGTGGGGCCCTGGAGTTGATGTTTCTGGTGGGCACCACAGTCCGACACTGTCCATGCACATCGGGACACCAGTACAGCCGGGTGACAATCTCTGCGGACCTGACCCTGGGCTTTCGTTTCTTCTATCCTAATTTTTACGTCGCACTTTATAAGAGCCTCAATAACAAGGGCAGATGAGTTCCTACCTAGCGGCTTATAAGATTTTGCTCAATTTAGGATCAATGAAGCAATTTCCACTCGTTTCAAGTCTTCAGATTCCCGTCTCCCCTACTCTTTTTTTTTTTTCCCCAGCAGACAGCAATGGGGCTGGTCACACCCAATTTCCATTGACCTCCATGGGGTATGACGGTCATGGTCACGTGGTCAGCAGATTTCCATTGGAGCACAACTGTTGCACCGCAGCTGTGGCACTGTAAGAGTTAACATTCAGCAGGTGCAAAACGCACATCGGGGTCTTGCAGTTTGCACTGGCACTTTAGGTGACACTATACGGAAGATATTTGCTGCATCGTCTCTATTTTCTATGAGCAGTTACTTATTTGTATCAGTAAATGGTTGGGGGGCCGAGTCCTCCTGCATCTGCTTCTTGTATTGAGATTATGTAACATCTGTAGACTTATTTATTTATTCACTGTTTGTTTAGCACAAATATTTACTTAATTACTTTCTTTACTTGCACCTAATGTTTCATTGCCCATTGTGATTCCCTTCGCCGCCTTTGTGGTCCTGGGTGGTGCTGTACACAATGTTCAGGTTTTTTTTTTCTGAATCATTATTGATAGATATAATATGATTTATTAAAGATTGATTATATTTTTACATTTCGCCTCACTGACAGGAGTGGGTAAGTTAACACAAGTCTGTCTGCGTTTAGGCCTAGAGAGAATCAAGTGCTGTCACGAATCCGGAGAACACATTTCATCTGCAGAATCGGTGCAATAATACGCCGGCGATACAATGAAACGACACATCAGCGTCCAATCAGAGCATATGTGACATGTTTACCTGATGCCGCCAAGGCGCCACCAAAGCCCCACCAGGCCTGTAGCAGTGTGGACTGACACTATGACACCTTCATGTGATACATTGTATCACCACTGCAGATCACATGACACAGCACTGCAGGCATGGAAACAAGTAGCAGAAATACATAGAAATTAATAAAGTATCAGCCTGCAGCCATCAGATGATGATGTTCCCTCCATATTGACTGTGGCTGGAGATTGGAATAACACAGCAGTGAATGGGTGTGGCGTCAAATATTGTATTACTTCCAGTGCAGTAAAGGCTGCGCACAAGTCTGGAGATAGTGTTACACTGTGACATGCTATCTGCTGATGTATATACAGAAGATATACAATAGATACATAGGACCCGGGATACAATGCATCCAGCAGACTGGGGATGGGCGCTAACATGGCACTGCCTGGCTCTGTAACATGACCCAATGTCTGAGCAAGGGAAGGTGCATATCTCCTCCATAAGGCACACATGATATATAGGCAGGCAGCATGTGAGCGGGTAAGGCTGTGTGCCCACGTAGCATTTTTCAAGCGTATATGCTGCGGAATTTCCGCAGCGTAAACGCTTGAAAAACGCATGTATATCCGCACCCCATGGTCTCCAATGGGATTCCGCAAGTTCTATGCACATGCTGCGGATTTTTCCGCAGCGTTTATGCCGCGTTCAAAAATCCGCAGCATGTCATTTAATTTTGCGTTTCCGCAAGCGGAATTGCCTTTGTCCAATGCATAAAAAACACAAGGCAATTCCGCATGTGGAAAACGCGTGATAAACGCGCGAAAAATGCGCGATAAACGCGTGCGGAATTCCGCATGCGTTTTTCCGGGAGAGGACTTGCATTTATGCAGCAGAAATTTTCTGCTTCATAAATGCAACGTGGGCACATAGCCTAAAGGTGGGCAGGAGATTACAGGCTGGGGTGGAGGAGGGGGCTACTGTGGGGTTGGAGGGGGAGCAGGGAAAGTTTGTGGTCTGGAGCTGAGCCAAGTTGAGGGAATAATAGCAGAGCTGGAGGGATGAGCAGACACCATACATTATATGGTCTGTACAGGGCCTGATGCTGCTGGACAATGACCATGTGATTACTGGCAGAGGACAATACAGGCTACTACTACTGCAGCTGCGCCTGCTCTGGGGGTGCATGCTGGATTTTGCAGAATTTTTATGGCACTAATCTCCTAATTTGCTGCAAAGCTGCATTGCAGCCTAGACTCAGCGAGCACAAGTGCACTGGCACAGGGATGCCCATACCTGCAGGAAGCACCCTGACTGCTGGGAGCTGGCAATGGACCCAGAATAACAGCGCAGGGAGGGGGGCACTTCACTTGCTGCATGGTAATGCAGCTCTGCAGAGGCAGCTGCCCTGGCGGGGGCAGAGCAGGGAGCTGGCACTCACCTTTCACCTGGTTCTCATAGTCAGCGATGATCTCCTTGTCCTTCTTGAACCTGGACATGATGCTGCCCGGCTGGGTGCCCGGTGCCCTGTGTTCGCTCCCTGAGAATCAGTGCACTGGATCCCTGGGAGATCCCCCTCCACCCAGCTGGGGAGATCACCTGCAGAGCCGCCCGGCACACATGGGGCTCTGCATCGCTCTGCACGGGTGCTCTGCACGGATTGTTTTCCTTTTCTCCTTCTTCTTTTCTTTCTTGCTGCTGCAGGGTTGAATTGAGGCTGCACGTCACCCGGCTCCTCCCAGCTCCTCTTACAAGAGATGTGCTGCTGCTGGACACCCTCACCCAGTGCACACTCCCAGCAGCCTGCCCAGCGCTGCACTCACCTCCCAGACACTGCATGGCCCTGCCTCACCGCTGCATCCAATTACTGCATCATCATCTCCATCACTGCATCATTATCTCCATCACTGCATGCAATTACTGCATCATTATCTCCATCACTGCATGCAATTCCTGCATCATCTCCATCACTGCATCATCATCTTCATCACTGCATCATTATCTCCATCACTGCATGCAATTACTGCATCATTATCTCCATCACTGCATCCAATTACTGCATCATCTCCATCACTGCATACAGTCACTGCATCATCATCTCCATCACTGCATCATCATCTCCATCACTGCATGCAATTACTGCATCATCATCTCCATCACTGCATGCAATTACTGCATCATCATCTCCATCACTGCATCATCATCTCCATCACTGCATCATCATCTCCATCACTGCATGCAATCACTGCATCATTATCTCCATCAGTGCAGGCAATTACTGCATTATTAGCTCCATCACTGCATCTTTATCACTGCATACAATCACTGCATCATTATCTCCATCACTGCATCATCATCTCCATCATCTTCATCACTGCATCATCATCTCCATCACTGAATCTGCTGAATCCAGTTACTGCATTACTTGCATAATTTCCATCACTGCATCATCATCTCCATCACTGCATGCAGTTACTGCATCATCATTCCATCACAGCATGTTATTATTGCATCATCATCAGAATCACTGCTTGCAGTTACTGCATCATCTCCATCATTGCATCATCTCTATCACTGCATACAATTACTGCACCATTATCTCCATCAATGCATCATCTCCATCACTGCATACAATTACTGCATCATCTCCATCACTGCAAAATCATCTCAATCACTGCATACAAATACTGCATCATCATCTTCATCACTGCATCATGTCCATCACTGCATACAATTACTGCATCATCTTCATCACTGCATCATTTCCATCACTTAATGCAATTACTGCATCATTACATCAATCACTGCATGCAATTACTACATTATCTCCATCACTGCATCGTCATCTTCATCACTGCATCATCATCTCCATCAGTACAAACAATTACTGCATCATTATCTCCATCACTGGATCCACTAAATCCAGATACTGCATTATTTGCATAATTTCCATCACTGCATCATCATCTCCATCACTGCATGTAATTATTGCATCATTATCTCCATCACTGCATCATCATCTGAATCACTGCTTCCAGTTACTGCAGAATTATCTCTAACGGCATTCTGTCACTGCATCATTTCCATCACTGCATCCCAGTTACTGCATCAGTATCTCCATCATTGCATCTAATTACTCCATCACTGCATTTATTACTACATTCTTAACTGTAGCCAATTCTCCCCTCTGTCCAGTCACTGCATGCTACAACTGCTTTCTCATCTCCAGTCACTGTACTTAGTTACTGCTGCATCCTTTTTTTTGTAGTCAAGGGTTCCCTCACTCATCTCCATGGATTTCATGTAAACCTGTAGTCAGTACATGCTTATCTGCATCCTGTTCTCCCATACCTCCTCTTACTACATGCAGTTTCTGCATCCTTGTCCAGTTGCTGCAGCCTCCTCCTGCACTGCATCCTCACTTCTAACCAATGCATGCAAACAATGCATCATCTCCAGCATTTCTTACTGTATCATTCCTAATTATTGCATTTTTCTGCAATGACTGCTTCCCTCACTCATTCACTGCATTCTCCTTCCCACTCACTGCATGTATTTACTGCATCCATATCTCCAACTCTGCATCTGGCAATTGCATCCTTATCTGTAGTCACAGTTCCCTCCTGCATTCTCCTCTCCAGTGACTGCATGTAGTTCCTGCTGAACCCTCCTCCATCCTCAAAGCTTATCCAGGGACCTCATGCAAACCCCTGGTCACTGCACTTCTATGTAGTCTATGCTCCCACTTTCTCCAGGTCACCCCCTGCTTCCTTCTGAGATTTCCTGCATTTCAGGTCATCCATCCAATAAGTGTCTGTATTCTATGCAGCAGCTCCTGGCAGACCCTGCAGCCTCATTGTTCTTAGCTGCTATTCTTAGTGTTGCATCCTCCATCTGGACCACCTGCAGTCACCGCTTTCTTATCCTCATATACCTCAGTCCTGTCTCTAATCCGCTCCTCCATCATTTCCAGCAATGTTCTTACTGGCACAACCCACAACACAGCAACTGTGAAGTCGGCTGCCACTGGTAATAGTATGAATCAGGCCCAATTTGGCAGCATCACCAGTCTTGTGTTGACTGATATTTCTGTGACTGTGGATTATTATTGATTAAACTGCCCAAACCAGAAGGAGTCTCTGCCTCTGGATGTAACCAATGTTCACATTCACTGACAGCAGACTGAGAGCTAGAAACCTATCACAATGAAAAAAATGTGCACCCAGCACTATTCCCTATAGATATTCCCCATAGATCAGTAATTATGTGATGATTCATTATATAATCTATGATGCAGTTTCTGACACACAGCTCCAAATCCCCTGTTCCCTTCATACGGCCAAAGTTTACATAGCATTTTTCCGCCTGTAATCTCCTGATTGCATATGGATTTATTATTGAACACTGTGATTTATATGAATCCATGTCCAGGGAGCTCCCCCTAGTGGTGGTTACAGACAGTCAGCATCTTATCATGTATCTCTGTATACAGGGAGCTCCCCCTAGTGGTGGCTGCAGACAGAATCTTATCATGTATCTCTGTATACAGGGAGCTCCCCCTAGTGGTGGCTGCAGACAGAATCTTATCATGTATCTCTGTATACAGGGAGCTCCCCCTAGTGGAGGCTGCAGACAGAATCTTATCATGTATCTCTGTATACAGGGAGCTCCACCTAGTGGTGACTGCAGACAGGATCTCATCATGTATCTCTGTTTACAGGGAGCTCCCCCTAGTGGCGGCTGCAGATAGGATCTTATCATCTATATCTGTCACGGGTGTGTCATTAGTGACACAGTCACCCTGCAGTTGGTTGCAGGAGATCTCTTCGTTTGGCATTACAGACTTCTTAGAAGCTGTATCTCTAGGACCCAGTGGCTACCTTCCTCTGGCTAATTAACACCCTGGCCTGGGTGTATAAATACCTGTTGTGTGCCAGAGGGAGGTGCCGACGATATTCATTAGTCCTTGTGAAGGCTTAAACAAGAGCAGTTTTTCTTCCTCTCTGGTGCTAGAGGACGTGTGCACATTTGTCTGGAGTCGACTAAAGCTAAGCAATTTTCCCTTGTTTGTCCCCCCTTGTTGTCTTTAGTGTTCAGTGGGGATCGACTAGTGCTCACCCCCTCCCTTCCCTAGCCTGAACCTAACGCCAGGGAAAGACAGAGCGAGGTACATGTGTGACGATTGGTGAAGAACCACTATAGGGATGTTAGTGGAGACAGGGTGACACTAGATCAGCCTAGGAGGTCTCCACTCCCCCATTTCCTTAGAATCTTGGCTCCCTTTCCCTCTTCCCTTTGTGTTGCACTTAGTCTTTCCCACACCTTGCATGACAATATCTGCATACAGGGAGCTCTCCTTAGTGGTGGCTGCAGACAGGATCTTATGTATCACTGTATACAGGGAGCTCCCCCTAGTGGTGACTGCAGACAGGATCTTATCATGTAGCTCTGTATACAGGGAGCTCCCCCTAGTGGTGGCTGCAGACAGGATCTTATCATGTATCTCTGTATACAGGGAGCTCCCCCTACTGGTGGCTGCAGACAGGATCTTATCATGTATCTCTGTATACAGGGAGCTCCCCCTAGTGGTGGCTGCAGACAGAATCTTATGTATCTCTGTATTCAGGGAGCTCCCCCTAGTGGTGGCTGCAGACAGAATCTTATCATGTATCTCTGTATACAGGGAGCTCCCCCTAGTGGTGGCTGCAGACCGGATCTCATCATGTATCTCTGTATACAGGGAGCTCCCCCTAGTGGAGGCTGCAGACAGAATCTTATCATGTATCACTGTATACAGGGAGCTCCCCCTAGTGGTGGCTGCAGACAGAATCTTATGCATCTCCGTATACAGGGAGCTCCCCCTAGTGGAGGCTGCAGACAGGATCTTATCATGTATCTCTGTATACAGGGAGCTCCCCCTAGTGGTGACTGCAGACAGGATCTTATCATGTATCTCTGTATACAGGGAGCTCCCCCTAGTGGTTGCTGCAGACAGGATCTCATCATGTATCTCTGTATATATGGAGCACCCCTCTTATCATGTATCTCTGTATACAGGGAGCTCCCCCTAGTGGTGACTGCAGACAGAATCTTATCATGTATCTCTGTATACAGGGAGTTCCCCCTAGTGTTGACTGCAGACAGAATCTTATCATGTATCTCTGTATACAGGGAGCTCCCCCTAGTGGTGACTGCAGACAGAATCTTATCATATATCACTGTATACAGGGAGCTCCCCCTAGTGGTGGCTGCAGACAGGATCTTATCATGTAGCTCTGTATACAGGGAGCTCCCCCTAGTGGTGGCTGCAGACAGGATCTTATAATGTAGCTCTGTATACAGGGAGCTCCCCCTAGTGGTGACTGCAGACAGAATCTTATCATGTATCACTGTATACAGGGAGCTCCCCCTAGTGGTTGCTGCAGACAGAATCTTATGTATCTCTATGTACAGGGAGCTCCCCCTAGTGGTGGCTGCAGACAGGATCTTATCATGTATCACTGTATACAGGGAGCTCCCCCTAGTGGTGACTGCAGACAGGATCTCATCATGTATCTCTGTATATATGGAGCACCCCTCTTATGATGTATCTCTGTATACAGGGAGCTCTCCCTAGTGGTGGTTGCAGACAGAATCTGATCATGTATCTCTGTATACAGGGAGCTCCTCCTAGTTGTGGCTGTAGACAGGATCTTATCCTGTATCTTTGTATACAGGGAGCTCCCCCTAGTGGTGGCTGCAGACAGACAGCATAATGTTACATATCTATATGGCTATTTGAAGAAAATAGTTACAGGTCTGGAGCTCTGATTACTGATAATTCTGCAATTAATCAGTATAAATATATCTTTTTTCTTAAAAGCATTGGCGGGAAATCAAATTAGGACCATTTGGATGAAAGTTGGTAGACAATTTATCTATATATCATCATTGGTGGTGTACATTGGTGCTATGTTACGCTTGCTGTTCAGTGGATGGTGCACCTCAGCTGTGTGACCCAAGCTGTTTATTTTGGACGCTCAGTGAGCGCAGAATTTCACTGGAATACGTTGAGCGTAAAGTGGAATTTCCAGCAGAGCCAGTGAATGAGCCGAGACCCATCCAAAGGCTGCAGATGTTTCCTGGGGTTTCGGAATTTAGGACGGGCCTGGAGACGGATTGGAGTGAGTGAAGCAGAGATATTGGCTGCATCCCGAGAACATGGAGGGAAGCAGAATAATGCGGGGTAATAAGTGCAAGTGGCTCCCTGGAGGGGTGACGGGATTGTGAAAGTCCACACGAATAGGAATGTGACGTAGACTAACACTGCGCACCTGTATGTTGCTGAGCCAGCGAATCTAAGCCCTTATCTGCGATACGATCTGTGTATCTCAGCTTATAATATGTCCTACTAAACCTGGGTATCTAAGCCTTAGATGTGTGATACTGTCTGCTGAGCTGTGTATCTAATCCTATCATGTGTGATACTGTCTGGAAGAACCCTGCAGCACTACAGCCCCCATCATGTGCTGCTACTCATCTTCATTGTCAGACTTCCCCTTGCTGTCAGTGAATTGAATCATGATTTGAGTTTAGTTGTTTCCTCATTTTGATGCTGGATGACGCATCGCGCGGTGAGAAAGAAATGCTGGGAACACCGACACAAAGTGTTCATTCTGTTCTTGTGCCGGGGCGGCCTCTTCCTCTGGCGCGGCTAAGCCAGGCCCGCAATAATAAGTCATTGAAGCAACAGACAAGGGACTGGGGATGAATGCTAATGTCACGGCTGAGGAGCGAGGAGACGGCACAGGGGCCAGGACCAGATCTCCGCGCCGTGCTCTACTATGGAGGGATCTATAGGGTTTTATGTAATGGGGTATTCCTATCCTATAAAGTCATGATCTAGCACCATACAATTAGTGGGTTCCTCCACCCATCTGAATATAAAGGCGCTGCAGTATGAGCTGCATTCACTGCATTTCCTGCACAGCAGCGCTCCGTCCACCCGCAGTGCAGAAAACTGGGGAAACAGCAATGATGAATCGGGGCCTATGTGTCCACAACAGTTTCAATATCTCTGCTTGCTGTCAAGTGGGGAACATTATCCAGAGGCTGAAAACGCCTGCACAGACTGAGAGCCAGAGCTTCTTACAATTCTACCCAGTCTGGACAATAATGGACTGCAAACTGATACATTTTTCCTGCACTGATACATTGTAACAAAATATCAGCACAGTAGGGATTTTTTACTGCTGATGTGTTTATCTCACAGGGGGATTGTCCCACCAACGGTGGGGTTAGATCTGTGTAAGTTTCCAGCCTCCGCATGTAGATAAGAACGCTCACGTCTGACGGCAAGCAGAGATCTTGGCAATGGTGACCAATTAAAGCACAAGGATTATTAGAAATTTGCAGAACTTTTAATTATGTTCCTAAAGTTATAAACCTTACGTTATAGTCCGTATGGGGGATGGGTTATAAAAGTTTGTGCGTTACTTTATGGGACTGGATCTCCTCTTTCGCAGTCACTTCTCTGATTTCATTAGTTTCCTCCTCCGGGGTTCATACAACTCAACTCATGGCCGGACCCCGGCTGTGAGCCCATTACATAATCTGTTTGAGGGTCAGTGCCCCCCGATATGGGGTCTGAAGCCAGCTCCCCCTTTGTCTGGCAGCTCCTGTCACCACTTCTCTCCTTTTCACAGACACTTTCCTTTTCCTTCAGCTTTGAGCAGTGACGACTTATTGTCCCTCTGACAATGATTAAGGGTTCTTCATGTCCCGGTAGCTGCATAACATGGTGGTGATGGGAAGTAGGGAAGGGTCCGAGCTGATGGCGGCTACTTCAGTCTGGGGTCTCAATTCACTTACAAGTCTGATCTGGGGGTTGTATTATATATGGCCTGGTCTGGGGTCTGAATTAATTAAGGGATATAGTTTGGGGTCTTTTCATTTAAGGGTCTGGTCTGGGGTCCGAATTAATTTATAGGCCCTGTCTGAATTAATTAAGGGGTCTGGTCTGGGGTCTGATGTCTGAATTAGTTTAGGTCTAAGGGGTAACGTTTCTCCTTGTGGAGAATGACACACCGACTCTGGCATGTCAAGGTAAGAAGGTTTATTCGTCCTGCAATGCTCCTCTGGGAAATTTAATATGCAAATTGCCTCTTCAGAGAAAAAGAGGACGTGAACTCTATAGCGCCACCTATTGGAAGTAGGAATTCTACAAGTCACAATCAACCCTTTAACGAGTCGTGCAATATGACTTAGGGTAAAAGCCAAATCAGAATCTCAGTTTGCAGACACGGTGTTTCGGGCTGTTGGCCCTCGTCAGTGCAAAGCATGAGAACTGATTTGTCTAGATGAGAGGCTCTGGACTTGAATTAATTTAGGGACCTGGTCTGGGGTCTGAATTTAAGGGTCTGGTCTGGGGTCTGAATTAAAGCCACCAAGGATATTTACTGTCGATATGATAGTGGATAACTTAATCCCTGGGGGTCCAATCGCTGAGACCCCCACAGATTCTGAAAATGGGGCTCTACAGTGTCCTGTATGAATGGAGCCGAGCTCCAGCACTCAGCTCATTGTCTAAGGGACAGACATGAATTGCTAAGTCACATTCTTGGGATCAGTGGGGTCCCAACAATCGGCTCCCCGAGCAATATATAATTCATTCCCTATCTGCCCATTGCAAAGTGATGTCCTATATACTCATTACATCTCCTTTAATTTAGGGGTCTGGTTTAGGGTCTGCATTAGTTTAGAAGTCTGGTCTGATGTCAGAATTAATTTAAGGGTCTGGTCTTGTGAGTAAAATCGTTTAGGGGTTGGGTCGGAGTACTGAATTAATTCATGGGTCTGGTCAGGGTGTTGGGGGGGGGGGGGGGGGGGGGATGGTAATTGTGGAAGACCCCATGGCCTAATCTGCCATTGATGTGTGATCTGTATAGGTGGTTGTCGCCGAGCTTCTCCTGGAACAGATAGAAATGATATTCTATTACTTCTGGTCCGATAAAAACTGAAGGACGAGGAAGATGAGGATATGGCCGGCACCTGCTTCACATCCAGAGCACTGAGCTTGTCCCCCACCCCGCACTTGTCCCGCAGCCCCCTCCTCACACTCGTCCTCATTGATATGCCTCTGGGCCATGGCAGGGGCCTGGGAAGTTGTGATTGTGCAGTATTGAGCACATACTGTCCCTATTGTCCGGCAGCAGCAGTAATTCTGAGCGGTTTCTATCCCCCCTATTATAACTGGGCATTCAGATGAATCGCAGTCCCATAGGGTGGGGCGGGGGGGATAAGCCTATTCTGCATAGGGAATCATTCTGAGTCCCTTTTCCTCCCAGCAGCCGAGATGCTCTATAGTATCAAGGAGTGTGATGGAGTTTTGCAAGGGGGCTGCATACACGGCCCCTTCCTAATTAAACAAAGTCCCCCTCCGCTGTTTAGAATTCTTAAAGGGGCCGATCAGGGAAGTCGAGCATAATCCTTGTATAATGAAAAGCTCAGAAACTTTCTAATATGCTACATGTTTCAATTTATCACCATTTTCAAGATCTCTGCTTGCTGTGAGGGAAGTGGTGACATTCATTGCTCCCAAAGCTGAAAACGGAGGCACAAATCTCCTGTCCTGGACTTACCTAAACTGATACATTGTAACAAAACTCAGCTGACACGCGACCATAGCTGATACAGTTCAGCATTAGATAGTAAGGACAACGACTGTATCTGCGGTGGATCTATCGGGGCGCAGAGGCCACAGTCACACTTATCTGGTATTTGTGTCTCCTGCCCAATGTAATGGGCAAATGACAGCATCCAATAATCGTCATATAAAGGATGGATCCACCTTGTGGCCACTGCAGGTATTACATGTATTGTAACATCTGATCAAAATATGATTATTCCCAAAACTGAAAGTTATCCCCTGGCTATAGGATAGGTTTTAGTAATCACAATGGGTACGCCCGCTAGGACCCCGAGCAGTACAAGGTGGTCCCTTTAAGTGCTGCAAGAACCCTTTAAATGTGAGCAAGGTGGGGTCAGAGAGGACAGCCCCTGGGACTGCTGGAGAAGTGCTCAACCAATCGGATCACTGTCAGGGGGAGGAGCTGCAGCTCAGACGAGAAAATGTGTAGGATCGCCAAAGGGGTGGAGTGTCCTGAATGTACGGACCAGCCCCTGCGCACCCCGTAAGCCTCAGATGTGGCCATACCTCAGCTATATGCCTGCCACTAAAATAACCGACTGCTAAATGGACCCCAATACAGACAATAGGGTCTGTCTGACGCTGTTTGGGTTCTTCATAGGACGGAGTCTATAACGCAACAGAAAAGCAGAAACTCCAAGCTCCAATGTGAAGCCAAACTCTGCAAAGAGCAGATGATTAACCATGAGGAATGGAAATGGTTAACAGACAGCATTCGCAGTGGGTGCAGACGAATTTGTGATGTGTTTTAGGAGCAACGTGTGGCTGTCTACGATTTATCGATGGGGGAGGGAGAAAAAAAAAAGAAAAAGAAAAAATGTGGATCTAATAAAGTAAGCAAAAAAAATCAGGAAGAAAATCCGTCTACAGCTGAAAGCACTACAATATTAGTCAGCCCCCAATCTGATCTCAGGTGCAATGTGAAGATCCAGGGCCCCTATGCAAATTCTGCAAGAGACCCCTGCGGTGCCAGATGCGGTGGTTGATACCTGCGCCCCTCTGGAAGAAAAATGGAGATGGAAGAAACCATCCACATCCTCATCACAGGTTATTGGAGAGTTCTGCAAGGAGGGGGCCCGGAGCGGAGACGAGGGGAGCGGAGACGAGGGGAGCGGGGACGAGGGGCTCGGGGACGAGGGGCTCGGGGAGTGGGGACGAGGGAAGCTGGGACGAGGGGCTCGGGAACGAGGGGCTCGGGGACGAGGGGAGCGGGACGAGGGGAGAGGGAAGCTGGGACGAGGGGAGCGGGGACGAGGGAAGCTGGGGAGAGGGGAGCGGGGACGAGGGGAGCGGGGACGAGGGAAGCTGGGACGAGGGGCGCGGGGATGAGGGAAGCTGGGACGAGGGGAGCTGGGACGAGGGGAGCTGGGACGAGGGGCGCGGGTCCCGGGTCTGTTACTGACTCTACCTGAGCGGATGCGGCCTATCATTACGAGACACATCTGCTCCGTTTTACCACCTCTCGAGGTGAATGTTGCCCGCGTGTTCTCACCGACCGACCGCTGCGGATGTAGGAATGTGGCATGGAAAGCAGCACAATGCAGGACCGTACACAGCACACATGCACCTCTACAAGGAGAGTGGGGCCTGGCTCACAGGGGATTGCCTACACTGGATACAATGTGGCAAACTCTCAGCTGTGATAAGTATCAGTTGAACAAAAAACATTTCCATTCACTGGCAGCAAGAAGAGATCTTGAAAATGGTGCAACGTAAAACACAAAGGGCCCGATTCATAATTGCATTTCTGACTTTTTCTCTAGTTTTCGGTGTTTTACATTAACGCCTAACTCTTCTTTTAATTTTCGCCTTTCTTAAAGTCATTTTTTTAAACGCCCTTCTGTTTTTTTTTTTAAATTGGCGATTATGGGCGGGGTTTGTAGTTTCCAGATGTTTTTGGCTGATTCATCATCTCTAAGTTTTCAAAAAGTTGCTAATTTTTGCACAAAAAAAAAAAACGTTCCAGTCCCTGTCGTCCTCCGAAAATGATGATTTTACATATGCCAGAAATTGTAGTACAATTTTTGCAACATTTTTCTAAATTAATAAGACAAAAATAAAAACGATTTTTGACTCTGTGCAATATTCAAGAACTGCGTACTCCGTTTTGAAGAATTAGATACAAAAAAAGCTGCAGACTTTCCATGATGTAACACTTGGGGTGTGAGGTTTTTTTCTTCCTTGGATTTTGGAGCTTGTCTGCATTTAAACAACAAATATAAAAATAAAATAAAAAAACATCTCAAAAGAAGTGAGTTTTATTTTTCCCATCTGGCCAAAAGAAAAACAAAAAAAAAACATCAGGGAGGTTTCAGCATACTGAACTCGCAAAAAAATGCAATATAAAGCTGCTCTTAGATTTTTTTGGGGGGATGTTTTAACCTGCATTTTTGGCAATTTTTGACCAGATGTTACGCTGAGGTCTTCAGTGCAGTATAAAGCACACGACATATCATGGAGGACGTCTTTGAATGCCACTGCGCCTTTGTACTGGTGGTAAAATGCCATTTTTACGTATACCAGGCTTTTTGTATCTTTTCTACTGGCCTTGCCATTTTTCTGACAATTGGGTGGTGCTTAACAGGAGGGGCGGAGCTTCCGCGCACAGACTCATTTAGTATAATTTACGCTAGAAGCTGGTGCAATGTGTAATGGAAACGTGCACCTGCTCTGGTTTCTGAAGGTTTACGCTTTTTCGTCTCAGGTTGCGGCGATCGGACCCCCACAATCTGCCCGTTTCCAAGGGGCTCAGCAACATTAAAAGTGGTTGCTATGGAGGCGAATAATTTGGCACATTCCAGATGACCCTTGTGAGCCATTATCCCGGTTTTACCCCCTACGACACTGGGGGTGCGTCGCTGTCATTAGTGGTCTCCGCATTCCTTCCATTACTTGGTTCCCCCTTCCTGTGTTCGATGACGGCTGTAGAGACATCTGGAATAATGGCGGCATTGTCACAACCGCTCATTACCACATTCCAGCTTGGTGGTTAAAGAAAACCGTCATCACGCAGAGAGGGTCTCTCATCCCATAGAGAGGGTCTCTCATCCCACAGAGAGGGTCTCTTATCCCACACAAATGTCTGTCATGTAATGTGCCGTGCCGTGATGGGGCAGCCATTGTTACATAGAATGAAATGGATATATGACAAGTGCGGCCCGTTCGTGGCGGTCCGCCATGTGAAGTACAGGCCTTGTGACCCACGCTGACCAATCAGGGCTCAGCTTTCATTTTCTAAACTGCACAGGAAGGCCATCTTCTGACTGGTTGCTAAGGGCAACAAATTTCTGGCAGCCATCTTGGATCCCCAAGGCCTGGGACGTAGTCACTGATTTCAGCCATTCTCTTAAGAACACAATGAACCTGAGTGTCTCCAGTTTTAGGGAGAAACCAGAGAACAACAGCACACAGCAAAATAATAATAATAAAAACCACTCTCAAAGTGCAAAGGTCGCAGCGTGTACCGACAAAATGGCCGAAATGGTAGAACAAGTTGCCACACGTTGGGGTTGAGAGCGTTCTCCACCCCCCAAAACATGGCGGCCACCTTCAACCAATAAAAATGTGGTACTAAAACACACACAAATAGCCATTAATAGAGGACGGGGTAAGAGTGACAACTGACAACCCTGCAGCGCAAAATGGTGTTCAAAATAGTTGTCACTTCCCTCACAGAGTTGTACATTCAAAAGGCATCCATAGTAGTCACCCAGCTCCTGCGTTGTCTGTTGCTAGGCAACAGCTTAGAAATACTTTAAGGGATAGGCCCTAACTGTCTGACCTATGAGGGCCCCGTCTTGTGGCTGCGCCACACTGCTTATTCATTTGTATGAGACCTTCAGATTTCACCGAACATCTTTCTAGACCCCGATACAAGTGACTGGAGAAATATGTGCGAGATGGCCGACAAGGGACCACGAGGGTCAGTGACGACGTCGCTAATACCGGACGCCGCTCATTATAATCGCTCAATATGGAAATTCTACGGCGATGTCTGGGAGCAGCGTCGGCCACACTTAATCACCATGGCAACCGAAAGATGCTGCAAAAGGCCAGAAATCATCAGATTGCACTGTCCTCACTGCTCCTACGTCCAGCGTATTTGACTTCTCATACCTCCATTTATTAACCAATCTCTTCCAGCTGTCGTGATCCGCCGCCTCTATCTGGTTGTTCTATATTCTGTTTCTTGCGGATCGACAACCAACATGGCGGCCAAAGGGCAGGCGACACCTGAATGGCCCGTATTGCTTCATGATCAGACAATGATTCTTGTACAGCAGTCATTACGGACTGTAGAAAAGCTGCGTAATAACCCCGGGCCACATGAGGCTCAGTGTCTCCAGGATCCAAAATGGCGGCTATTCCTCATTATTCTGCGACGCGTCATCCAGAACAGACAGTGAAAAATAAATAAAGTATCTATCTATATATGATTCAGAATACAAAATGGCAGCTGAGGTTGCTATGGGCGACGCATTGTTCCTGGCTGAGATACGGCGCCAGTCCTGCTGCATCTCTTCCTTCTTGCTGACAATTCGCTTCCTGGTAATAATCACATAATACAAATTACAGACTGACCAAATCTCTGCCAACGCAGGTGCGACATAAGCACAAACAGCAGGGAATGAGATACACGAACGGTGAGGATGCAGGCGGCCATGATACCAGGATCCAGGGGCGTCACATACTCAACAATATGGCCAGGGCTGCCACCAGGAATTTCAGGGCCCCATAATGGCAAAATTTCTGGGCCCCCTTGAGACTCTGCCCAATCTCCACCCCAGCTCCGCCTCCACCCCTCGAACCTTCTACAGTCCCACCGCCCACTCTTGGAAAAACTCCACTTCTGCACCCCGTCCTCACCAATCACACATTAACAGTTCCCATTGAACACCAGATCACATACATAGCCAGCAGCTTTTATTTTGCAAAAAGATGTTTTTAAGCCACCAGGATAAGGAAGACTCTTTTGGCCGGGTCCTACTCTACTCTAACCTAAGGGACAAATACCGCCACACTGTGACCAGACCACATATAACCACCACATAGTGACCGAATACTACAATACTGATCATTAAAGGGAATGTGTCACCCCCCCTGGGCTATATCCGACCTCCTACTATGGGCATACAGGTGATAGAAAAGTAAATCTATACTTGCCTGTATGGCCCATGGCAGAGGTTCTTTAATAAAGTCCGTTTTGCAGAGGCTTGGCATCCGGGGGACGCAAAGCAAACCCCTCCTATCTGCTTATTATACAGCTAAATCGCCGCCTCTGTTGTAAATTAGCATATCCCCCCCCCCCCCCCCCATCCCCGGCACGTCCTAGGGCGCTGTGACAGGCCCTGCGACGTGCCCTGCTCTGCCTCCCCTCCCGGGTATGCGCAAAGTGCGGCTCCCTTGGAGTGCGCTTTGTTCCCCTCTGGCACAGTTTGGCTGCATACTTGTGTGACGCAGCCTCGCATTGCACAAGCGCCGGGGAGTCCCTGAGACTTCCGCTCCAGTGACCCCCGGCGCATGTCTGAAGGTCTGGTCCCTATTTACGCTCTCCATCCTGAATATTTTCAGCCATAAAATATATTCATGGAGGAACATATATGTGTATAATATATAATTATATAATATATACACACACATACATACATATGTATGTATGTATGTACAGTACAGACCAAAAGTTTGGACACACCTTCTCATTTAAAGATTTTTCTGTATTTTCATGACTATGAAAATTGTACATTCACACTGAAGGCATCAAAACTATGAATTAACACATGTGGAATTATATACTTAACAAAAAAGTGTGAAACCACTGAAAATATGTCTTATATTCTAGGTTCTTCAAAGTAGCCACCTTTTGCTTTGATGACTGCTTTGCACACTCTTGGCATTCTCTTGATGAGCTTCAAGAGGTAGTCACCGGAAATGGTCTTCCAACAATCTTGAAGGAGTTCCCAGAGATGCTTAGCACTTGTTGGCCCTTTTGCCTTCACTCTGGGGTCAAGCTCACCCCAAACCATCTCGATTGGGTTCAGGTCTGGTGACTGTGGAGGCCAGGTCATCTGGCGTAGCCCCCCATCACTCCCTTCCTTGGTCAAATAGCCCTTACACAGCCTTCTCTTTAAATGAGAAGGTGTGTCCAAACTTTTGGTCTGTACTGTATGTGTGTATGTATGTGTAATATATACAGTGCTGGCCAAAAGTATTGGCACCCCTGCAATTCTGTCAGATAATACTCAGTTTCTTCCTGAAAATGTTTGCAATCACAAATTCTTTGATATTATTATCTTCATTTAATTTGTCTTAAATGAAAAAAACACAAAAAGAATTGTCCTAAAGCCAAATTGGATATAATTCCACACCAAACCTAAAAAGGGGGTGGACAAAAGTATTGGCACCCTTTGAAAAATCCTGTGATGCTTCTCTAATTCGTGTAATTAACAGCACCTGTAACTTACCTGTGGCACCTAACAGGTGTTGGCAATAACTAAATCACACTTGCAGCCAGTTAACATGGATTAAAGTTGACTCAACCTCTGTCCTGTGTCCTTGTGTGACCACATTGAGCATGGAGAAAAGAAAGAAGACCAAAGAACTGTCTGAGGACTTGAGAAACCAAATTGTGAGGAAGCATGAGCAATCTCAAGGCTACAAGTCCATCTCCAAAGACCTGAATGTTCCTGTGTCTTCCGTGCGCAGTGTCATCAAGAAGTGTAAAGCCCATGGCGCTGTGGCTAACCTCCCTAGATGTGGACGGAAAAGAAAAATTGACGAGAGATTTCAACGCAAGATTGTGCGGATGGTGGATAAAGAACCTCGACTAACATCCAAACAAGTTCAAGCTGCCCTGCAGTCCGAGGGTACAACAGTGTCAACCCGTACTATCCGTCGACGTCTGAATGAAAAGGGACTGTATGGTAGGATACCCAGGAAGACCCCACTTCTTACCCCGAGACATAAAAAAGCCAGGCTGGAGTTTGCCAAAACTTACCTGAGAAAGCCTAAAACGTTTTGGAAGAATGTTCTCTGGTCAGATGAGACAAAAGTAGAGCTTTTTGGGAAAAAGCATCAACATAGAGGTGTACAGGAAAAAAAATGAGGCATTCAAAGAAAAGAACACGGTCCCTACAGTCAAACATGGTGGAGGTTCCCTGATGTTTTGGGGTTGCTTTGCTGCCTCTGGCACTGGACTGCTTGACCGTGTGCATGGCATTATGAAGTCTGAAGACTACCAACAAATTTTGCAGCATAATGTAGGCCCAGTGTGAGAAAGCTGGGTCTCCCTCAGAGGTCATGGGTCTTCCAGCAGGACAATGACCCAAAACACACTTCCAAAAGCACTATAAAATGGTTTGAGAGAAAGCACTGGAGACTTCTAAGGTGGCCAGCAATGAGTCCAAACCGGAATCCCATAGAACACCTGTGGAGAGATCTCAAAATGGCAGTTTGGAGAAGGCACCCTTCAAATATCAGGGACCTGGAGAAGTTTGCCAAAGAAGAATGGTCTACAATTCCAGCTGAGCATTGTAAGAAACTCATTGATGGTTACCGGAAGCAGTTGTTTGCAGTTATTTTGGCTAAAGGTTGTGCAACCAAGTATTAGGCTGAGGGTGCTAATACTTTTGTCTGGCCCTTTTTTGGAGTTTTGTGTGAAATGATCAATAATTTGATTTTTGCTTCATTCTCTTTTGTGTTTTTTCCTTGCAAGCAAATTAAATGAAGATAATAAGACCAAAGAATTTGTGATTGCAATCATTTTCAGGAAGAAAATGAGTATTATCTGACAGAATTGAAGGGGTGCCAATACTTTTGGCCAGCACTGTGTATATATATATATATTATATATATATATATATACACAGTTATATGAAAAAGTTTGGGCACCCCTATTAATCTTAAGCTTAATGTTTTATAAAAATTGGTGTTTTTGCAGCAGCTATTTCAGTTTGATATATGTAATAACTGTTGGACACAGTAATGTTTCTGCCTTGAAATGAGGTTTATTGTACTAACAGAAAATGTGCAATCTGCATTCAAACAAAATTTGACAGGTGCATAAGTATGGGCACCTCACCTGAAAAGTGACATTAATATTTAGTAGATCCTCCTTTTGCAAAAATAACAGCCTCTAGTCGCTTCCTGTAGCTTTTAATGAGTTCCTGGATCCTGGATGAAGGTATTTTTGACCATTCCTCTTTACAAAACAATTCCAGTTCAGTTAAGTTTGATGGTCGCCCCCGAGCATGGACAGCCCTCTTCAAATGATCCCACAGATGTTCAATGATATTCAGGTCTGGGGACTGGGATGGCCATTCTAGAACATTGTAATTGTTCCTCTGCATGAATGCCTGAGTAGATTTGGAGCGGTGTTTTGGATCATTGTCTTGCTGAAAGATCCATCCCCTGCGTAACTTCAACTTTGTCACTGATTCTTGAACATTATTGTCAAGAATCTGCTGATACTGAGTGGAATCCATGCGTCCCTCAATTTTAACAAGATTCCCGGTGCCGGCATTGGCCACACAGCCCCAAAGCATGATGGAACCTCCACCAAATTTTACTGTGGGTAGCAAGTGTTTTTCTTGGAATGCTGTGTTTTTTGCCGCCATGCATAACGCCTTTTTGTATGACCAAACAACTCAATCTTGGTTTCATCAGTCCGCAGGACCTTCTTCCAAAAAGAAATTGGCTTCTCCAAATGTGCTTTTGCATACCTCAGCCGACTCTGTTTGTGGCATGCTTGCAGAAACGGCTTCTTTCGCATCACTCTCCCATACAGCTTCTCCTTGTGCAAAGTGCGTTGTATAGTTGACCGATGCACAGTGACACCATCTGCAGCAAGTTGATGCTGCAGCTCTCTGGAGGTGGTCTGAGGATTGTCCTTGACTGATCTCACCATTCTTCTTCTCTGCCTTTCTGATGTTTTTCTTGGCCTGCCACTTCTGGCCTTAACAAGAACTGTCCCTGTGTTCTTCCATTTCCTTACTATGTTCCTCACAGTGGAAACTGACAG
Organism: Phyllobates terribilis; assembly: GCF_046119375.1. NCBI lineage: Eukaryota > Metazoa > Chordata > Amphibia > Anura > Dendrobatidae > Phyllobates > Phyllobates terribilis. The sequence continues at coordinate 377,163,845 of NW_027362768.1, read as the reverse complement.
GTTAAATCTCTGAGACAGCTTTTTGTATCCTTCCCCTGAACAACTATGTTGAATAATCTTTGTTTTCAGATCATTTGACAGTTGTTTTGAGGAGCCCATGATGCCACTCTTCAGAGGAGATTCAAACAGGAGAACAACTTGCAAGTGGCCACTTTAAGTAGCTTTTCTCATGATTGCATACACCTGGCTATGAAGTTCAAAGCTCAATGAGGTTATAAAACCAAAAAAGTGCTTTAGTAAGTCAGTAAACAGTAGGTAGGAGTATTTAAAACAAGAAAATGATAAGGGTGCCCATACTTATGCACCTGTCAAATTTTGTTTGAATGCAGATTGCACATTTTCTGTTAGTACAATAACCTCACTTCAAGGCAGAAACATTACTGTGTCCAACAGTTATTACATATATCAAACTGAAATAGCTGTTGCAAAAACACCAATTTTAAGAAAACGTTAAGCTTAAGATTAATAGGGGTGTCCAAACTTTTTCATATAACTGTGTGTGTGTATATATATATATATATATATATATATATATATATATATATATATATATATATATATATATATATACATACACATATATATATATACACATATACACACATGACGCCAAGCCTGTGCAAAACGGAGTTTAAAAAACAGATTTCTCTGCAATCAGACCTCTACCATGGGCCATACAGGTAAGTATAGATTTACTTTTCTATACCCTGCATGCCCATAGTACAGGTCTGATATCGCCCAGGGGGGGACACATTCCCTTTAATAAAAAAACACAATACTAATATTACCATAAATGCCATTATACACAGGAGCTCTGTATATATTATATAATAAAACCAGACAATGTGAACTGAGGTCTAAGATGGCAGACATACAAGAAACAGAGGCATGTTCACACTAGCAAAAAAGAAGCAAGACAAAAATATATCTCATACCCTACCATAATTATATATAAATGTAAAGCAAAATTGCATAATAAATATAGGGTACTTAGTGAACTATTTTTGATCAAAAAAAGTATACAAGCCGTCCCACCAGCGGCAAGGTGACCCTAAATTGGGACGGTACCTATACTGCCTATATTAAAAACCTTACTGTATATCAAAGTTGAAGTAATGCATATAAAAGGGTAGACAAATAGGACCGGGTCCCAACTCCAGACCACCTAGGCCCGTGGTAAGCTACATATATACCAGTCAGCTCAACAAAGGGCATGCCACACCCTTAAATTGCACAGAATGCAAACAAGTCAAAAAACCAGACAATGTGAACTGAGGTCTAAGATGGCAGACATACAAGAAACAGAGGCATGTGCAAGACAAAAATATATCTCATACCCTACCATAATTATATATAAATGTAAAGCAAAATTGCATAATAAATATAGGGTACTTAGTGAACTATTTTTGATCAAAAAAAGTATACAAGCCGTCCCACCAGCGGCAAGGTGACCCTAAATTGGGACGGTACCTATACTGCCTATATTAAAAACCTTACTGTATATCAAAGTTGAAGTAATGCATATAAAAGGGTAGACAAATAGGACCGGGTCCCAACTCCAGACCACCTAGGCCCGTGGTAAGCTACATATATACCAGTCAGCTCAACAAAGGGCATGCCACACCCTTAAATTGCACAGAATGCAAACAAGTCAAAAAACCAGACAATGTGAACTGAGGTCTAAGATGGCAGACATACAAGAAACAGAGGCATGTATAGATTTACTTTTCTATACCCTGCATGCCCATAGTACAGGTCTGATATCGCCCAGGGGGGGACACATTCCCTTTAATAAAAAAACACAATACTAATATTACCATAAATGCCATTATACACAGGAGCTCTGTATATATTATATAATGTATAGTGTAAGTGTACAGGTAACACACTGACTCACCGGTGACGTCTCTAGATGAAATCCTTCATCTTCGCTTTTCCTCTTCATCCAGCACAGACCGCCATCACTTCTTCCAGCCAGGAGTCGTCTCTGCAGAGAATAACACCGTTATCTAGAGCCGATTCCGGAGCACATTCCCCTATTTTTCCCCAACTTCTACACTACACCAGATGAAGAAAAAAGTGACATAGTGTCGCCCTGCACAGTAACAGGACCCCCCCACTGAAAACAGTATCCTCAAATAACATACATCACAGCATTAATGATATCCCTTAATTAGCCCCTACAGTAATAATGTCCTACATCTTGCCCCCATGTCGCCATCCTGCCCTCATGTCTCCATTCTGCCCCCCATGTCTCTCAATAAGAGGCCCCTCTGCTCACTGGACCCCATACGCCAGTAAGGGCAGTAATGCCCTGATGGCGGCCCTAAGTATGGCTGCCGGGGACTCACAGAGACGTCACAGGAGGAGAAGAAACAAAATCTGGGACTTTACAGAATTCTTGAGGAATGTCTCACACAAGACAGGCTTAGATACACAGCTCAGCAGACAGTATCACACAGGATAGGATTAGATACACGGATCAGCAGAGAGTATCACACAGGAGAGGATTAGATACACAGCTCAGCAGACAGTATCACACAGGATAGGATTAGATACACGGCTCAGCAGACGGTATCACACAGGATAGGATTAGATACACGGCTCAGCAGACAGTATCACACAGGATAGGATTAGATACACGGCTCAGCAGACAGTATCACACAGGATAGGATTAGATACAGCGCTCAGCAGACAGTATCACACAGGAGAGGATTAGATACACAGCTCAGCAGACAGTATTACACAGGATAGGATTAGATACACGGCTCAGCAGACGGTATCACACAGGATAGGATTAGATACACAGCTCAGCAGACAGTATCACACAGGATAGGATTAGATACACGGCTCAGCAGACGGTATCACACAGGATAGGATTAGATGCACGGCTCAGCAGTCAGTATCACACATGAGAGGATTAGATACACGGCTCAGCAGACAGTATCACACAGGATAGGATTAGATACACAGCTCAGCAGAGAGTATCACACAGGAGAGGATTAGATACACAGCTCAGCAGACAGTATCACACAGGATAGGATTAGATACACGGCTCAGGAGACAGTATCACACAGGATAGGATTAGATACACGGCTCAGCAGACAGTATCACACAGGATAGGATTAGATACACAGCTCAGAAGACAGTATCACACAGGATAGGATTAGATACACAGCTCAGCAGACAGTATCACACAGGAGAGGATTAGATACACAGATCAGCAGACAGTATCACACAGGATAGGATTAGATACACAGCTCAGCAGTCAGTATCACACAGGATAGGATTAGATACACAGTTCAGCAGACAGTATCACACAGGATAGGATTAGATACACGGCTCAGCAGTATCACACAGGATAGGATTAGATACATGGCTCAGCAGTCAGTATCACACAGTATAGGATTAGATACACAGTTCAGCAGACAGAATCACACAGGATAGGATTAGATACACGGCTCAGCAGTATCACACAGGATAGGATTAGATACACAGTTCAGCAGACAGTATCACACAGGAGAGGATTAGATACATGGCTCAGCAGACAGTATCACACAGGATAGGATTAGATACACAGCTCAGCAGACAGTATCACACAGGAGAGGATTAGATACATGGCTCAGCAGACAGTATCACACAGGATAGGATTAGATACACAGCTCAGCAGACAGTATCACACAGGATAGGATTAGATACACGGCTCAGCAGACAGTATCACACATGATAGGATTAGATACACAGCTCAGCAGACAGTATCACACAGGATAGGATTAGATACACAGCTCAGCAGACAGTATCACACAGGATAGGATTAGATACATGGCTCAGCAGACAGTATCACACAGGATAGGATTAGATACACAGCTCAGCAGACAGTATCACACAGGATAGGATTAGATACATGGCTCAGCAGACAGTATCACACAGGATAGGATTAGATACACAGTTCAGCAGACAGTATCACACAGGAGAGGATTAGATACATGGCTCAGCAGACAGTATCACACAGGATAGGATTAGATACACAGCTCAGCAGACAGTATCACACAGGATAGGATTAGATACACGGCTCAGCAGACAGTATCACACATGATAGGATTAGATACACAGCTCAGCAGACAGTATCACACATGATAGGATTAGATACACAGCTCAGCAGACCGTATCACACAGGATAGGATTAGATACACGGCTCAGCAGACAGTATCACACAGGATAGGATTAGATACACGGCTCAGCAGACAGTATCACACAGGATAGGATTAGATACACAGCTCAGCAGACAGTATCACACAGGATAGGATTAGATACACGGCTCAGCAGACAGTATCACACAGGATATGATTAGATACACGGCTCAGCAGACAGTATCACACAGGATAGGATTAGATACACGGCTCAGCAGACAGTATCACACCGGATAGGATTAGATACACAGCTCAGGAGACAGTATCACACAGGATGGGATTAGATACACAGCTCAGCAGACAGTATCACACAGGATGGGATTAGATACACAGCTCAGCAGACGGTATCACACAGGATGGGATTAGATACACAGCTCAGGAGACAGTATCACACATGATAGGATTAGATACACAGCTCAGGAGACAGTATCACACAGGATGGGATTAGATACACAGCTCAGCAGACAGTATCACACAGGATGGGATTAGATACACAGCTCAGCAGACGGTATCACACAGGATAGGATTAGATACACAGCTCAGGAGACAGTATCACACATGATAGGATTAGATACACAGCTCAGCAGACAGTATCGCACAGGATAGGATTAGATACACAGCTCAGCAGACAGTATCACACAGGATAGGATTAGATACACAACTCAGCAGACAGTATCGCACAGGATAGGATTAGATACACAGCTCAGCAGACAGTATCACACATGATAGGATTAGATACACAGCTCAGGAGACAGTATCACACAGGATGGGATTAGATACACAGCTCAGCAGACAGTATCACACAGGATAGGATTAGATACACAGCTCAGCAGACAGTATCACACAGGATAGGATTAGATACACAACTCAGCAGACAGTATCGCACAGGATAGGATTAGATACACAGCTCAGCAGACAGTATCACACAGGATAGGATTAGATGCTCAGCAGACAGTATCACACAGGATGGGATTAGATACACAGCTCAGCAGACAGTATCACACAGGATAGGATTAGATACACGGCTCAGCAGACAGTATCACACAGGATAGGATTAGATACACGGCTCAGCAGACAGTATCGCACAGGATAGGATTAGATACACAGCTCAGCGGACAATATCGCACAGGATAGGATTAGATACACAGCTCAGCAGACAATATCACACATGATAGGATTAGATACAGAACTCAGCAGACAGTATCACACAGGATGGGATTAGATACACAGCTCAGCAGACAGTATCACACAGGATGGGATTAGATACACGGCTCAGCAGACAGTATCACACAGGATGGGATTAGATACACGGCTCAGCAGACAGTATCACACAGGATAGGATTAGATACACGGCTCAGCAGACAGTATCACACAGGATAGGATTAGATACACGGCTCAGCAGACAGTATCACACAGGATAGGATTAGATACACAGCTCAGCAGACAGTATCACACAGGAGAGGATTAGATACACAGCTCAGCAGACAATATCACACATGATAGGATTAGATACACAACTCAGCAGACAGTATCACACCGGATAGGATTAGATACACAGCTCAGGAGACAGTATCACACAGGATGGGATTAGATACACAGCTCAGCAGACAGTATCACACAGGATGGGATTAGATACACAGCTCAGCAGACAGTATCACACAGGATGGGATTAGATACACGGCTCAGCAGACAGTATCACACAGGATAGGATTAGATACACAGCTCAGGAGACAGTATCACACATGATAGGATTAGATACACAGCTCAGCAGACAGTATCACACAGGATAGGATTAGATACACAGCTCAGCAGTCAGTATCACACAGGATAGGATTAGATACACAGCTCAGCAGACAGTATGACACAGGATAGGATTAGATACACAACTCAGCAGACAGTATCGCACAGGATAGGATTAGATACACGTCTCAGCAGACAGTATCACACAGGATAGGATTAGATGCTCAGCAGACAGTATCACACAGGATGGGATTAGATACACAGCTCAGCAGACAGTATCACACAGGATAGGATTAGATGCTCAGCAGACAGTATCACACAGGATGGGATTAGATACACAGCTCAGCAGACAGTATCACACAGGATAGGATTAGATACACGGCTCAGCAGACAGTATCACACAGGATAGGATTAGATACACAGCTCAGCAGACAGTATCACACAGGATAGGATTAGATACACGGCTCAGCAGACAGTATCACACAGGATAGGATTAGATACACGGCTCAGCAGACAGTATCACACATGATAGGATTAGATACACAGCTCAGCAGACAGTATCACACATGATAGGATTAGATACACAGCTCAGCAGACCGTATCACACAGGATAGGATTAGATACACGGCTCAGCAGACAGTATCACACAGGATAGGATTAGATACACGGCTCAGCAGACAGTATCACACAGGATAGGATTAGATACACAGCTCAGCAGACAGTATCACACAGGATAGGATTAGATACACGGCTCAGCAGACAGTATCACACAGGATATGATTAGATACACGGCTCAGCAGACAGTATCACACAGGATAGGATTAGATACACGGCTCAGCAGACAGTATCACACCGGATAGGATTAGATACACAGCTCAGGAGACAGTATCACACAGGATGGGATTAGATACACAGCTCAGCAGACAGTATCACACAGGATGGGATTAGATACACAGCTCAGCAGACGGTATCACACAGGATGGGATTAGATACACAGCTCAGGAGACAGTATCACACATGATAGGATTAGATACACAGCTCAGGAGACAGTATCACACAGGATGGGATTAGATACACAGCTCAGCAGACAGTATCACACAGGATGGGATTAGATACACAGCTCAGCAGACGGTATCACACAGGATAGGATTAGATACACAGCTCAGGAGACAGTATCACACATGATAGGATTAGATACACAGCTCAGCAGACAGTATCGCACAGGATAGGATTAGATACACAGCTCAGCAGACAGTATCACACAGGATAGGATTAGATACACAACTCAGCAGACAGTATCGCACAGGATAGGATTAGATACACAGCTCAGGAGACAGTATCACACAGGATGGGATTAGATACACAGCTCAGCAGACGGTATCACACAGGATAGGATTAGATACACAGCTCAGGAGACAGTATCACACATGATAGGATTAGATACACAGCTCAGCAGACAGTATCACACAGGATAGGATTAGATGCTCAGCAGACAGTATCACACAGGATGGGATTAGATACACAGCTCAGCAGACAGTATCACACAGGATAGGATTAGATACACGGCTCAGCAGACAGTATCACACAGGATAGGATTAGATACACGGCTCAGCAGACAGTATCGCACAGGATAGGATTAGATACACAGCTCAGCAGACAATATCGCACAGGATAGGATTAGATACACAGCTCAGCAGACAATATCACACATGATAGGATTAGATACAGAACTCAGCAGACAGTATCACACAGGATGGGATTAGATACACAGCTCAGCAGACAGTATCACACAGGATGGGATTAGATACACGGCTCAGCAGACAGTATCACACAGGATGGGATTAGATACACGGCTCAGCAGACAGTATCACACAGGATAGGATTAGATACACGGCTCAGCAGACAGTATCACACAGGATAGGATTAGATACACGGCTCAGCAGACAGTATCACACAGGATAGGATTAGATACACAGCTCAGCAGACAGTATCACACAGGAGAGGATTAGATACACAGCTCAGCAGACAATATCACACATGATAGGATTAGATACACAACTCAGCAGACAGTATCACACCGGATAGGATTAGATACACAGCTCAGGAGACAGTATCACACAGGATGGGATTAGATACACAGCTCAGCAGACAGTATCACACAGGATGGGATTAGATACACAGCTCAGCAGACAGTATCACACAGGATGGGATTAGATACACAGCTCAGCAGACGGTATCACACAGGATAGGATTAGATACACAGCTCAGGAGACAGTATCACACATGATAGGATTAGATACACAGCTCAGCAGACAGTATCACACAGGATAGGATTAGATACACAGCTCAGCAGTCAGTATCACACAGGATAGGATTAGATACACAGCTCAGCAGACAGTATCACACAGGATAGGATTAGATACACAACTCAGCAGACAGTATCGCACAGGATAGGATTAGATACACCGCTCAGCAGACAGTATCACACAGGATAGGATTAGATGCTCAGCAGACAGTATCACACAGGATGGGATTAGATACACAGCTCAGCAGACAGTATCACACAGGATAGGATTAGATACACGGCTCAGCAGACAGTATCACACAGGATAGGATTAGATACACAGCTCAGCAGACAGTATCACACAGGATAGGATTAGATACACGTCTCAGCAGACAGTATCACACAGGATAGGATTAGATACACCGCTCAGCAGACAGTATCACACAGGATAGGATTAGATGCTCAGCAGACAGTATCACACAGGATGGGATTAGATACACAGCTCAGCAGACAGTATCACACAGGATAGGATTAGATACACGGCTCAGCAGACAGTATCACACAGGATAGGATTAGATACACAGCTCAGCAGACAGTATCACACAGGATAGGATTAGATACACGGCTCAGCAGACAGTATCACACAGGATAGGATTAGATACACAGCTCAGCAGACAGTATCACACAGGATAGGATTAGATACACGGCTCAGCAGTCAGTATCACACAGGATAGGATTAGATACACGGCTCAGCAGACAGTATCGCACAGGATAGGATTAGATACACAGCTCAGCAGACAGTATCACACAGGATAGGATTAGATACACAGCTCAGCAGACAGTATCACACAGGATAGGATTAGATACACGGCTCAGCAGATAGTATCGCACAGGATAGGATTAGATACACAGCTCAGCAGACAATATCGCACAGGATAGGATTAGATACACAACTCAGCAGACAGTATCACACAGGATGGGATTAGATACACAGCTCAGCAGACAGTATCACACAGGATAGAATTAGATACACATCTGAAGAGGAGGTCGGGGATGATACTTGGATGCAGTCTCTGCTGTCTCTGTGTCTCTTTCGTGCTCTCTGTCTGGATTGTAATAACCGTGTAGTGATATCAGCGCCACCTTGTGTTCG